>NC_048299.1:93324344-93370679 GCF_013100865.1 Trachemys scripta elegans
GCGCCGCGCGGGGGGGTTCAGCAGCACAGTGCAGGGGGTGTGGGGCAGCGCGGCAGGGGGGCGGGGGCTGTTCGGCGACGCGGCGCTTGGTGGGGGGTGTTCAGTGGTGCTCCGTGCGGGGGGGTTCAGCAGCGCAGCCGGGGGTGGGGAGTGTTCAGTAGCGCGGAGGGGGGCGGCGGTTGTTCGGCGGCGCGGCGCTTGGTAGGGGGGTTTTTGGCGGTGCGGCACTCCGGGGGGGGGAGGGTGTTACGGTGGGGCAGCGCTATTTTTTGCTGCTTGGGGCGGCAAAAAAGTTAGAGCCGGCCCTGATTATGGCTGCATATTTATTACAATATTATCAACCTGTGGATGACAGAGTTAAATGCATTATAATCCATGCGATCACAGGTGTGATGAAAAATTCCAGAATTATTTGTCAGAATTGCCAGTCACAAAGCTTATCCAATCAGGTGCTGCTTTCCACTCAGATGATTAAGGAGCAGTGTAAATATTTGTTTACATCAGGATCCATGTATATACAAAATAAAAATCAGGCACATATTGAATTCTGGGGCTGTCATTTTATTTTGGACTTTGGAATTTTCAGGTGTTGATCACACACAACTGCAGACGAAATTAACAAAAGCGCTGAGTGCTCAGCAATTCTGAAAATCCTGGCAACTAAATAAATGATTCAAGCTTCACTATTTTAGTTTGACGAACTGTAACAAGGACCCCTTGATGGAATTATAGCAGCAGAATTCACAGCTGCCTGTTATTTATGCTCTATAATGTGTCACCAACACCTGTTGCAGTAAAATGTGTCTGCTAGTATTGCAATGAGATTGTAAGCTCAGATGTAAATAAAATTTTGTTTTTCTCTTGACAACGACATAAAAGGTTAGAAACCAGAAGTAATCAGGAGTATTTTAAAATCAAATGTGATATAAATCTATTGTGTTGTTATAGAATTTGATATCTATAAAAACAACAGAACTTTCATTTTTCAGATGCATGTTTGAACGTGTGCTTGTATTATTAAAGGTTTTCAAGAGATTTCATATGCTACATTGCTCAATCTCCAGCATCATTTCTTCACTACTATTTCTTGTGTTTAATACTCACCCAAAAGGCAGGCTAGCTGGAGAGAGGACTCTTAACTGCATTAGCACCCAGGTCAGTCTCAGGCTCCTCAAGGTTTTGGAAACATCAAATTCACACTCATCATGCCCAGATGCTTTACACAGGCACCAGCTTAGTCACTCCCATGCTAACATTACATAGTTATATTATCTCATTGGCTTAGTCACTTTCATATTCATAACTTGATAGCTATTGCTACAATACCTGGTGTAAAACTGGTAACAGGTTGATTGCTCTCCTGGGGAGTAAAATACATTGCATGTAAAACTGAGATCCACACTATCAAAACTAAAATTCTTGATTTCTTCCCCCTTCCCGCCACCATACACACACTTAACCAGACAGACCATGATTTTCAAAAGCTTTTGTGGATATTACAAGGTTATTAAAAATACACTATCATGCTGTCAGGAGTGGCTCGTGGTTGTGAGTGCCGATCTCAGTGCAGACTGTAAAAACCAGGGCAGACACTGCAAACTGGTGGTGAGTTCTATAATTGGATTTCACCAAGCCAGTAACAAATGTGAACTCCTGGATCACTATGACAGTCTTACCGTGGAGTCACAGATGGTCCCCTTAGGCCCTCCAGACAAACTGGACTTTGTGATAAATTGTCACTTACACCAAAAATCACACCGTACATATTCAGGCTGCTTCCAGTCCCAAGAGACCAGTCACTTACCGCAGATCAATTGGTACCCTAGAATGATCTTATACCAATGACAACACCTGTAGCCAATCCTGTAATAAACCACCTAAAGGTTTATTAACTAGAAAAAAGAAATAAGAGTTATTTACAGGCTACAGCAAGCAAAATTATACATACAAAGGGGTTATCATCTCAATCCTAAGAGTTGTAGTGACCTGTTAATTGAAAGTGTCTTTCAGGGCAGACCCAGGAGATCTCTGACTTCAGTTTGGTGTCTCAAACCCTGTCAAAGTTTGAACACTGAAAAAGATGGAAAATTTTCCTGTGATTTAGTTTTATTTCCTTCATTTAGCTTCCAAGTCCACAGGATGAGCTTCCTTGCACATAGCATTTCCAAGGTGTGGCTTGGCCATTAACCAATCCTTTGGATTGCGATGTTCCTTGATGGTCCAGCTGATTTTGATAGTCTTTCTGGATGGGCAAGGGCAGGGGAACAATGCCCGTGCCTGGGTTCACAAGTTCAGAGTACACATTTTCGAAGTTATAAAGCAAAACTTCCATGCTGTAAGAAAATATGTAATACAGACATTGCAAGTGAGATTAATGGGTGCAGCAATTTACAAGCATTTCAGAGTCTAAACACTAAATATATTCTTATAAGACAACTATGTATTTTGAGAAAAACTAACATACAGATGAACTGGTTTGGTCTCCAGCTATGAGTTTGTTTGTTCTTAGCTAATGCCTGCAGTCTTGGCGAGAGCTGGCACCTGGTTTGCCAGCATCACATACACTAAAATGGAATCAGATGGATCAAAGAGAAGGTGGGTGACACCTTTAATCCCTGTATCAGTGATGTGAATCCAGCCCAAATCAGTGGTGACCATAAACTATTAGCTGGTGCCTATTGGTTGATGTCTGTGGTGGAGTGAGCTGGTGGTGACAGTCCATTTCTCCACTAGACGGGTGCCCATATTACAAAAATGAATCCCACAAGTCACGGCCATTGGCACTCTTATCACTCTCAAAAGAGAGGCCAAAGCGTGAATGGGCATAAAGGACAAACTGCCCTATCACTATGATGGTGGCCTGTCCAGTTCTTGGTGAAGCACAGTGGGACGGTGTGGGGAAGCGGGAGCCACTTCAGACCGGCTCTGGGAAGACAGGATTTCTGTTTCTGAAGCTGTCAGCCTGACACCTGTCACCAACACTAATTTCACACTATTAAAATGATATTGTCAAGGTTTTCAGGACAATCATTTCCTCTGCCTTGACAGCAATCCCATGTGAGAGTTCTTTACTTGCATATTCCTTAAGGCAAGTTTTGATTCATAGATTCCAAGGCCAGAAGGGACGGCTGTGATTATCTAGTCTGACCTCCTATATAACACAGGCCTTAGATGTTCCCCAAAAATAATTCCTGGAGCAGATATTTTAGGGAAAAAAACCCCCAATCTTGATTTTAAAATTGTCAGTGATGGATAATCCACCACAACCATTAGTCATTTGTTCCAGTGGTTAATTACTCTCGATGTTAAAAATTTACACCTTATTTCCAGACTGAATTTGTCTAGCTTCCATTTCCAGACATTGGATCATATTACACCTTTCCCTGATAGATTGAAGATCATCATCATCATCATCATCGTGTTCCCATTACGCCTTTGGCATTTAGGGCAGTGACAAAGCTCCTCCACTCCTGTCTGTTTCTGGCAAGTCTTTCAATGGTTCCCCAGCTGTGCCCCACGTTTTTCAGCTTGGCTTCCACAGCTCTTCGTTGTTTTCGGGAGGCCTCGTTTTCGCTTGCCTTCAGGTGTTCATCTTATTGCTCCTCAGGTGACGGAATTATTGCTACTCATCTGAAGCACATGGACATTTCATCTCCAACGCCTGCCGGAAATGATGGTGCTCATGTCCTCTTGGCTGCACTGTGTAAATAGATCTTGATTTGAGATTGTTCTGGGCCAAAAGATACAGAGGATTTTTCTGAAGCAGGTTGTATGGAATGAAGACAGTTTGGACATGTCATACTTTCTCATTCCCCAGTATTCTGCACTATAAAGTAATGTTGAAAGTATGCAGCTCTGATAAATCTTGAGTTTGGTTCTGGTGTTGTATTTTGATGATTTCCAGACTGTATTTAAACTCCTGAAGGTGTTCCTGGCTTTGTTGATTTTGTTCTGGATGTCCTGGCTTGTTCCACTGTCCTGGATGCTGCTGCTGCCCAAATATGTGAATGTTTCTACATTGGTGAGAACATAATCCTCTATCTGTACTGGTGATGGTGAGGCAATATTAAAGGTCATTATATCGGTCTTATTGCAGTTGATTTTCAGTCCAATTTTCTGGCTGAATGTGTTGAGTCGAGTTGTTTTTTCTTGTATATGGTGTTGGGTATATGATAGGAGAGCAAGATCATCTGTGAAGTCCAGGTCTTCAAGGGTGTCCATTTAATGCCTCTTGGCATGTCTTCTGAAGTTCGCTGCATTACCCAGTCGATGGCAATGCTAAAGAGGATTGCAGACATGACTCACCCCAGACGTATTCCTGTTTGACTTCAAAACTGAGTTCACTGTGATCAACACTGCATGTCAAGTTGAAATAAAAGCTTTTGATGACATTGATTATGCAGAGAGGGATTCAATAGATTGAAGAGCCCATTATTAAATATTTGTTCCACATGTAGGTACTTATAGATTGTAATCAAGTCAATCATAGACTCAGACTTTGCAGCCAGAAGGGATTATCATGATCATCTAGTCTCAGGATTGGCAACCTTTGGCCCGTGGCCCGTCAGGGAAATCCGCTGGCGGGCCGGGACGCTTTGTTTACCTGCAACGTCCGCAGGTTCAGCCGATCACAGCTCCCACTGGCCGCGGTTCGCCGTTCCAGGCCAATGGGGGGCTGAGGGAAGCGGCGGCCAGCACATCCCTCAGCCCGCGCTGCTTCCCACAGGCCTGGAACAGTGAACTGCAGCCAGTGAGAGCTGCGATCGGCCGAACCTGCAGACGCTGCAGGTAAACAAACCGTCCCGGCCTGCCAGCAGATTTATCTGACGGGCCGCGTGCCAAAGGTTGTCGATTCCTGATCTAGTCTAACTTCCTGCACATTGCAGGCCACAGAATCTCACCCACCCACTCCTGTAATAGACCCCAAACCCCTGGCCAAGTTACTGAAGTCCTCAAATCATGATTTAAAGACTTTTCAAATTACAGAGAATCCACCATTTACACTAGTTTTAATCTACAAATGACCCATTCCCCATGATGTACAAGAAGGTGAAAACCTTCCAGGGTTTTACCAATCTGACCCAGGAGAAAATCCCTTCCCAACCCCAAATATAGTGATCAAACAGACACTGAGCACATGGGCAAAAACCCACCAGCCAAATATCTGGGAAAGATTTCTCTGTGGTAACTCAGAAAGCTCCCCATCTACTGTCCCATCACCAGCCGCTGCAGATATTTGCAACTAGCAGTCACAGATTGGCTATGTGCCAGTGTAGGCAGTCTTCTCATACCATCCCCTCCATAAACTTATCAAACTCAGTCTTGAAACCAGTTAGTTTTTTTCCACCCACTGCTCCCTTGGAAGGCTGTTCCAGAACCTCACTCTTCTGAGTATTAGAAACCTTCATCTAATTTCAAGCCTAAATTTGTTGATGACCAGTTTATATTCATTTGTCCTTATGTCAACATTGGTGCTTAACTTAAATAAATCCTCTTCCTCCATAGTATTTATCCCTCTGATGTATTTATAGAGAGCAATCATATCTCCCCACAGCATCCTTGGTTAGGCTAAACAAGCCAAGCTCTGAGTCTCTTCTCATAAGGTAGGTTTTCCATTCCTTTTCCAGACCTTCTCTGCACCTGTTCTAGTTTGAATTAATCTTTCTTAAACATGGGAGACCAGAACTGCACACAGTATTCCAGATGAGGTCTCACCAGTGCCTTGTATAATGGTATGAACACTTTT
The DNA here is from genome assembly GCF_013100865.1 of Trachemys scripta elegans. Lineage (NCBI taxonomy): Eukaryota > Metazoa > Chordata > Testudines > Emydidae > Trachemys > Trachemys scripta. The sequence continues at coordinate 93,330,091 of NC_048299.1, forward strand.
CTCTCTCTATTGGAAATACCTCATCTGATGTATCCTAGGACTGCATTAGCCTTTTTCATGGCTGCCTCACATTGCTGGCTCATAGTCATCGTGTGATCAACCAATAGAGACAGGTCTTTCTCCTCCTCCTCCTCCTCTGTCGCTTCCAGCTGATATGTCCCCAGATTATAGCAAAAATTGTTGTTGTTAATCCCTAAGTGCATGACCTTGCAGTTTGCATTATTAAATTTTATCCCATTTCTATTCCTCCAGTTTTCAAGGTCCTCCAGATCTTCCATTATATGCCAGTTCTCCTCCATATTGGCAATATTGCCCTACTTTATGTCATCCACAAATTTTAACACATTCCCGCTTTTTGTGCTAAGATCATTCATAAAAATGTTAATATAGATAGGGATAGGTCTTGGGACCTGAGGAACTGCACTAGTAACCTCCCTGCAGCCTGACAGTTCACCTTTCAGTATGACCAATTGTAGTTTTCTCTTTAACCAGTTCCTTATCTACCTTTCAATTCTCATATTAATCCCCATCTTCTCCAATTTTACTAATAATTTCCCATGTGGAACTGTATCAAATACCAGGTAGAGTAGATCTACTGCATTTCTTTTGTTTAAAAAATCATTTATCATCTCAAAGAAGGAGATCAGGTTGGTCTGGCATGATCTACCTTAACTTCTTCCTCTTTCAAAATTTGTTCTAAGAACTGGCACACAATTGAGGTCAAACTAACTGGTCTATAGTTTCCCGGATTATTTTTTTCCCTTCCTTAAAAATGGGTAGTATATAAGCAATTCTCCAGTTATTGGGTCTGACCCCCAAGTTTGCAAATTCATTAAAAGTCCTTACTACTGGGCGTGCAACTTCATTTGCCGGTTCCTTTAACATTCTTGGATGGAGATTATCCAGCGCGCGCCCCCCTCCCACCTCCCCGGTTTGGTCTCAGTAAGATGCTTAAGTTTAACTTTCATCTCAGATGGGGTAATTTCTACTTCCATATCCTCATTTCCATTAGCCACCCTGCCACTACCTCAAAGCTCCTCATTACCCTTATTAAAAACTGAGGCAAAGTATTTGTTTAGGTGTTGGACCATCCCTAGATTATCTTTAATCTCCACCCCATCCTCAGTGCTTAGTGGTCCCACTTCTTGCTATAGGGCTTCATTCTATAAGTCCTTTGCACCTAGAACTTCTGGTGAATTTGGCTCACAATTCATAGATACATTTAAAGATTGTGAGATGCTCAGCTACTATGTTAATGGGGGGGCATATAAGTATGACAGACAGATAGATAACCGTGGTTATTTTCACGCCCAGGGAATGTACTATGGACAGATTCTATCTTCTCTTCCATGTGCACATATGAGGAGAGGTGGAGAGCGCGCACAGGGAGAAGCCAAGATCCAAGTGTTCACATTCCCTCAATCCAAGCACCAAGGGAGCCATAATGCCACTAGACACCATGAACGGGGTGAGGTTGTGGTTAAGTTGGAGATGGTGCATGCTGCACTACTTCTTAGCGTGCTCTCCCAGCTTCTCTGGAGACCATTTCTGCCTATCACCTCCACAGAGAGAATGTCTCTGTGAACCACTGCTGGTGGGTTGCTTTTCTCCAACCCTCTGCCCCCTTGCCGAGCTGTGGGTTTTACAGTCACAATATAGCCCCAACACTGTTGCTTAGTGACTGCATATTAACCTGCCACCTTGTTCCTAAATTATCATGAGGTTGTGTTTTGTTTCTGGTTGGTCTCTGCTGAATTTGGATGAATAGTCATTCACCCAAGTCTAAAGGCAAGTTGGAGAAAAAAAAAAAAAGGTAACTGAGTTTATAAGATTGAACTGTTCAAGTTGTAGAAAAAATGCTTGGAGTTTCTACAGTGCTCCATCCAAAACAACCATCCAGCTGGATAGCACATAACAATCCATGTAACCAATAAAACAAACCAAAAAGCTTTAGTGCAGAGGAATAGGATAGTATCCCTTTAAATAGTTGTGTGCCCTCTAGCAGTGCTCACAGTATTCTATCATCAGAACAAATCCGCTAGCCGAATATATGCTAAGAACAGGTGACAGTTTCTTGCAACCTGTCACAGCTACTGTTTCCAACCTAACTCTTTGATGGGTGTTACATCTCTCTGCCATGACAAACCAATTCTTACAAAACAACAAGTATGGAGTCCATTTTTATTCACCTGATTAGCTATCAATGAAATCTCATGATCTGTAATTGCACTATACTTGGGTAAAGTGGAGGCACTATGGAACAGTCAGACCTGTTTCCTGAGCATTAGAAATGAAAATGACCAGCATATAGCAGCACTGAGGAATTCTTGCCATCTTACTTGCCTATTTCAATTAATATTCCCATGCAAAAATGAATGCTTTTAGATAAGTGCTCCTTTCTTAAACATGCACAGAGACATATAAAAGAAACCTAAATTGAATAAAATTACTGATGTAATTAGGACAATCTTGTGATGTTAGAGGCTTGTTTAATAGCATTATGCAGGAAGTGCCATAATTAAAGAGCAGATTTTGACTCTAACAACAGTAGCATAGAACATAAAAGTTACATTTACAAAAACAAATTAGTGCCACAAAACGTTACAAACTGATCCCTTCAGAAACATGTTTTTCAAACTGAACAGCATACACGGAAAAGCCCTTCTGGGGAGTGCATAAAAGAATACCCGCCTTTTCGCTCTAGGAAATCCTGCCATGGATGTATGTAAGTCACAAAAGGCATTTCTGAAAAAAGCCCAGACAGAGATGATCACATCAGACAGCAGAATAATTAATTAATATATGGAGATATACCTATCTCACAGAACTGGAAGGGACCCTGAAAGGTCATTGAGTCCAGCCCCCTGCCTTCATTAGTAGGACCAAGTACTGATTTTGCCCCAAATCCCTATGTAGCCTCCTCAAGGATTGAATTAGCAGGTCAATACTCAAACCACTGAGCTATCCCTCCCCCCCCACCAATAAGTCTTGTGGGTAGAAAACTTCAGCAAAAACCATGTACTTCATTATCTTCTAAATGAAGGAAGACCAGATGGCTCTGATAATTGTAAAAAACCTTCCAACTTTCCCAACCTTGATATTACTTAAGATTTCATATTACTCACTTCAGGATGGATCAATATGTTTGAATTTTTTTAACAAAAAGTTAAACAGATCAGTAACCCATCCCTGAGAGAACTGGAAAAATAGAAATACATGTGGGCAACACCCATTTACATGTTCTTATATAGTGCATTAAAAATAATTCCTTGGAGCAATGTTACTTAATTTAGGATATTTTAAAAATATACTTTAAACATTAAAAAGATTACATTCAGAAAACAAAAAAATCTCTCTTTAAAATTGCTGTCAGAATTTTTATTTGTTAATTACTCACAATATGAACAGTGCTGGCCAAGAAACAAAATAAAGACAGTGTCTAGCCTTAAAATATGAAAAACAGAAACATACAAAATAGGTTTCCCGGCACAAACTATTTAATATGTTGTTTGGTAAAGAGTTCACGTGACAAACTCAAGGTTAGTCACACAAGGCACCATAATCAGAGGTGATGTGTAAGGTGTTGTAAGTTTCATATCTTTAAATGGGCATGAAAGAGTCTCAGGTCCTGTCTACACTAGAAGGGTTTTGCCAGTATAGTTATATTGGTATAGCTATACCAGTAAAACCTTCTAGTGTAGACAGTTATGTCAGAATAAAAGTGCTTATATCATTATAACTTATGCCAGTTCTCCTATCTGGCATAAACTATACTGGTACAAGTACAATTATACCAATATAATTGCACCTATTCTAGAACTTTTACTGGCATAGCTATGTTGGTAAAAACAAACAAAAGAAAATCACTCCCATAACTGATACAGCTAGTCTGGTAAAACTTTTTAAGTGTAGACTAGGCCTAAGAAATAGCTAGTAAAATACAGAAAGGATGACTTACTGACACAGTTAATTTCCATGTTTCCATTGTATGTTTTACCCACTTATTCATTACTAGTGTTGCCAACTCTTGCTATTTGATCATGGGGTTTGTGATATTTGGTGTTTTATTTAAAGACCCAGCTTCTGGAGACATTTGATTTAGTGAGAATCACAGCTTTCAATTTTTAAAAAAGTAAGTTTCTAGTCCTCATGGTTGCAAAGAAATCTTGAAAATGTGACCCAGGGGCTACTAACACGTCAGGAAGCAGCCAAAGAAGAAAAAGAACCCAAAGTGTATTGTTTAAAAATCTCATGATTTTTAATTCACTCTTATGATTTTGGGGCCCTGACTCATGATTTTAGAACACCTGGAATTTGTAATGCCAGGGGCCATTAAAGCACAGGAAAAACAATTCCTGAGGTCTGGTCTACACTACAGACCTATATTGGTATAGCTATGTCTCTCGGCGGTGTAAAACATCCACAAACCTGAGCGATGGAGTTATACTGACCTAACCCCCATGTAGACAGCACTGTGTCAGCGAGACAGCCTCTCCCATCGACATAGCTACCGCCTCTCATGGAGGTGAATTAACTATGCCCTGAAATTGATCTTTCCATGAAAGGTCACCAAAACATCATTCTTATGGGACATCAAATATCCAAGTACCCTTTGAACGAGAATGTTGAAATTTGGTTCATTCATTCATTATGGGCCACCTTTAGAACATCTTGGAGCTGCTGAACCAGCAGGGAGAGGGCCATTGGAGAGTGGATTGGAGCAACTGTATGTGTAGGGGAGAGAGGTGGCAGGCAATAAATAGCAGAGTTGTCTTTGATTCAATCATTTGCATTCCTTAATTTTATTCTAGTTCCTAGTGATTGTGTGCCATATGAACACTAGAGATGGGTGACTAATGACAAATACTACTTGAGAATTTTTTATTCCAAAAATGTTGTGAAACTCACAAATATTCAGGACTGATTTATTATTTTTACCCAGCTCTCTACATTGGAAAAAATATTTGCAAAATCATTTATTGGAAAATTCTTCAAATAAATTATTTACTGACTATTATCTGACAAGCTGTAATGATAGACAGACCCTGGCATGAGCAAAGATTGCAAGGTCAGTCCCAGTTTCTTCTTGAGGGAGCTCCTTGTACCGTCTTGGAGAGAGCTCCTTGTACAGTCTTCCTGAAAAGTTCTATCTCACAGGAACGAACTTTACTCTTATTGTGGGGGGTTCCACTGTGCCAGAGGAGCAAAGTTGTCAAACACCATTTTCATTCCAGAGCATTAGTCAGTCTCTAGATATCCTGGGACAGGCCATGGAGCACCCTGAGGTAAGGATCAAGACCTTGAACTTGATTTGAAATTCCATGGGAAGCCAGGATAGGGAGTGGAGGACAGGTTTGATGTGTTGGCAGTAGCCCATGTTGATGAAGAGACGTGCTGCAGCATTCTGTACTAGCTGGAATTTCCTTAGCTTTGAAGGCTTCATGCTCAGGTACATCGCATTGCTGTAGTTCAGACAAGAAGTGACAAATACTGTGAATAACTGAGGCCAGGTCTTGATCCACCTGGATGGGATGGGGTCTCCTAGCCAGGCTGGCCGACAGGGGAGGTGGGTAAAGGGGGCAACTGCCCAGGGACCCGGGTGATTTATAAGGTTTCCTGCCTGCCCTTGGTCCGCACAGATCCCGGAAGCGGCGGGAACAGCCCTACAGCCCCTGGGGGGGGGGGGGAAGGTGAGGGGCAGGTGGTCTCCACGTGCTGCTCCTGCCCCCAGCGCTGATGGGAACTGTGGGGACGGTGCCTGCGGGCAGCAGTGCGCGGAGACCCCCAGCGCCCCCTGCCTAGGAGCCGCTGCAAGAGGGGTGTACCGGTCGCTTTTGAGAGCTGCCCAAGGTAAGCACCGACCCCCTTAGCCCCTCCTATACCCCAAACCTCTGCCCCAGCCTAGAGCTCGCACCCCACACATCAACTCCCTCCCAGAGCTCGTACCCAAACTCCCTCCCAGAGCCTGTACCCCGCATCCCCTCCCACACCCCAACCCCCTGCCCCAGCCTGGTGAAAGTGAGTGAGGGTGGGAGAGAGCACGTGACAGAGGGAGGGGGGATGGAGTGAGCAGGGGGCGGGGCCTCGGAGAAGAGACAGGACAGTGGTGTGGCCTCAGGGAAGGGCCGGGCAGGGCAAGGGTCTTTGGGTTTGTGCAATTAAGACAGTTGGCAACCCAACCGGGCAGCTCAGCCAGCAGCTCACTGGGCACCAGCCAGTGCAGGCACAGCACAGCTCAAATTGTCAGGCACATTGTGTGTGTCTGTGTGTGTCTGTGTGTGTGTGTAGGCCCATTGACTGTTCTGCCCTGGGGCCCGGAATTACTGTCAGCAGGCTTGCTCCTTGCTAACAGGAGATGGTAGAAAATACTACTTGGGGATACTGCTACGTGAGAGCTTAGTGTCACCGAGGAATCCAAAAGTACTAAACTAAGGACTGAACTGACCAATTGTGGGGTAGCAGCTTCAACCAAAGGAGACTGCACCCTGGCTTCAAACTCTTCAAAATACTTTCCTCTGCCCACCTGCATCTGTCTTGTTTAAGTTCAGCTTCAGCCAACTGTTCTTCATCCATGAGCTCATTTCTTCCATGCACCGAGCCATCCTGGTGGTAGTAATGTGGCTGTATATGATGTAGGAGCAGGGCTGGCCTTAGGGAAAATGGTAACTTGTATTTTGGCACACCCCTTCCCCATCACCCTTCGTCCCCATGGGATCCCTAGACTTCTCCCCAACCCCATCACCTCTGGGCCCTGCTGCCTCCCCCAGTATTTAATTTGTATTGAAAGAGATGCCAACACAAATTAAGCACTGGCAGGGTGGCCTGATACCAGCGGGTGCTGGCTGGGTATGCAGCTCTGAAGGCAATGCCACCCCCAGCAGCAGCACAGATTTAACGGTGGCATGGCATATGGTGTATTGCCACCCTTACTTCTGTGCTGCTGCTGTGGCTTGTGGTGCCTGGTGCTCGGCATTAGACTCAAAGCAGGTGTCGTGCTATCACATGGGGCTGCATCTTGCCAGAGCCCACGGCCCTCCTGTAGCCCTCTGGCCATCCCTGGCTCACTGGGGCGCCATTTCAGATTTTGCGGGGTAGGAGGAAATGTCAACTATGATTCCAGAGATTCTTAGGCACCTGAAAACTCTAGGGTTTTTGCAGATAATAACATAGGAATTAGCTGACAGGAGCACATCATCTAATTGTTATATAACGAAAGATAAATATATATATAAAAACACCAATTAAAGCCACATTTAAAGTTTATATGTAAGTTTAGAACAATCAGAAGATAATACAGCAAGATATTCCCAATCCCAAGCCTTGAGGTACCAGTTCTGGAGCTTTAACACAAATATCAGAAACACACATTTGTACTCTATCTTTAGTAGAAATAAATAAAAATAAATAAAATCTGCTAACTTTCTCTAGCAGACACACTCTGTTACACTGTTATTTTAGTCAATTGTTTTTCACTCCACTAAAAACATACTTAATTTTAACATACGTGATTAAGGGTTTTTTTCTCTTTTATTAAGGAAGGGAATTGATTTTTCTAATTACTTCGGCATTTATGTTCACTGATCACAATCATGTACATGACTCACTAACATTTGACTCCATCATTGCTATTGGTATCCTAGTTGGAACTTCATTTATTTTCATGAAAATTTCAAGTTATTTTACAGATATAACTAAAAATACAATTTAAAAAAAAGCAACCTTCATCTGCCTAGCGTCTAAAGTTATGTGTTTAGCTAATGGTTTTTAAACTGGCACTGCTAAGGTTAGTACAAGCTAAAGTTACATTCTAAAAGGATACTATTATTTGATGGTACCACTTTAAATAACCAATGACAAAGAACAACACGGTAATAAAAGTAATAATGATAATTACTCCAGCCAGAACAGGTTAGGCATTTTAGAACTCACTACTCAAGGAATTAAATTTAAGCATAAAAAAGAAACAAAATTATGAAATGCATAGACCAGTCAAAACACTAAAATAACTGCACTTTGAAAGAATAAAATTACAGAGAATATGTGTGCATTGCAGGAAGTACCAAGAAGTAACACCACCAACACAAGTATGTTTTGAGGGTTGAGTGCGAAAGAGAGAGTGTGTGTCTGTGTATGTATGTATGTATGTGAAAGAGAGAGACATGCGCACACACACACACTGTGTGTGTGTGTGTGTGTGTGTGTGTGTGTCTGTGTGTGAGAGAGAGAATGTGTGTGAGAGCAGAGCGCTGTCCCTTTAAGCAGAGTGGCACTCACCAGTCTGAAGGCTTGTTCAGACAGCAGCAGCCCCCATCTCACTCCTGAGCCCTGTCCCCGCTCTTCCCCCACTCTGCGGAGATGGGATACATGGGCGGGGGGAGGGGGACACCCTGACACCAGTGCCCCCCTCCCCCGGCTCTGCCCAGCTGACAGGAACCCCCCCGGAGCAGCTAGCCAGGGGTGGCTCCAATGCGGGGGCCAGGAGCAGCAGCGGGGGATGGGCATTCCCGCACCCGAGGCACCCCGCTTATAACGGCGCCCCAGGCTTTTGCCCCGTTGGCCCATATTGAAGGCCGGCTCTGTGTAGGATAGGTAGAGATGTGTCACCTGTATATTGCTGGCACTGGAGTCCATGTCATCTGACCAGTTCTCCTAATGTTTGCATACATACGCTGAAAAGGACCACAGAGAGAATTGAACAAAATTACTATTATCTATTGTCAGCGAGGAAAAGAGAGCCAAAAGGAGGCACACCCTGGTTTTGTGGCCAACTGTTGCCCGGAGTTATTTTTTAATCTTTTAATCTTTGTTGACACTCCTAGATGATGCTGAATACATAAATAAAATTATATTTAATATAAAAAGTCAGCCCACAAACTATTAACTTACCTGTGGCTGAAAATAAAGAAATACACTATATTGGAAGTACAATCTTAGCCTTCAGCAGTACTAGCATTATGCTGAAATAAAATATTGCAAGTATTTTATCAGGGAAAACATTAATGAAATAGTTTCTCTTTAATCACCTCTCATACATAAATGTGTCCTCTGTCTCACTGATGCATCTATTTCTCAGTTAACTTCTTTATCCTCTATTTGCCCTTTCAAAACTTTATTCTGGATTCTTCACACCCTTAGAGTTTCATTGTCTTTTTTTTTTATACAATCCTTGTTTCTGTCAAAATCATATTTTTAATGTCAATGGAGATACAAATATTCAAAATGACCATGTTCCTCAGTTCTTCTGAATGTTATTGAATAAAAATTTTGGATTAAAAGGTCAACTTTAAAAATGCACACAATAAATTCACTGATAAAAATCTATTCTAACAGCATGCTGCACCTTCTCCACTGCCACACATTACATTATTCATGTTATCTTCACTGAATTTTAAGCAGTGCAAATCAAAAGATGGGGCTTGTTGACTGCTTGAGACTAGCACAATTTCTTTCGTGCCCACAGTGCTGAAGGCTGATCTAGTGGCACTTCTTAAATTAATGAAGCTGATGCAGGGAAATAGAGCACAGACACTTAATCACTTCCTTCAGAACAAAGAATCTTAGCTATCATTTTTCCTAACATTAATCCCTTAGTATGCCCTTCCTTCACACGCACACTTCCACAGCCATTGTGGAGGGGAAATCATCATTCTTCTCATTGTAAATCATGTAGAGATGCTCAGCAAATAAACAAAGACTTACAATCACATTAAGATCCCTTAGTGGAATGAAAAATAATTTTTAAACCCTCAGAAGCAAAGATATTCCAAAGATTTCCCAGGACAAAATAAATCACAGATATTTATGATATAAAATTAAGAAATAAAGGCCCTATCTATCTTAGGATCCTCCATAGCAGTGGTTTTCAAACTTTTTTTCTGGCGACCCCGTTGAAGAAAATCGTTGATGCCTGCGACCCAACAGAGCTGGGGATGAGGGGTTTGGAGTGTGGGAGGTGCTCAGGGCTGGGGCAGAGGGTTGGGGTGCAGGGGTGAGGGCTGCGGGGTGAGTCTGGGAATTAGTGGTTCAGGGTGTGGGAGGAGGCTCTGGGCTGGGGCAGGAGGTTGGGGTGCGGGAGGGGGTCAGGGCTCTGGACTGAAGGTGCAGGCTCTGGGGTAGGGCCAGGGATGAGGGGTTTGGGGTGCAGGAGGGGGCTCCGGGCTGGGGCTGAGAGGTTCAGAGTGCAGGAGGGGGCTCAGGGCTGGGGTACAGGAGGGGGTGTGGGCTCTGGGAGGGAGTTTGGGTGGGCGTGGGGGCTCAGGGCTGGGGAAGGGGGTTGGGGTACAGGAGGGGGTGCAGGGCACAGGCTCTGGGTGGGAGTTTGGGGGTGTGAGGGGGCTCAGGGCTGGGGCAGAAGGTTGAGGTGAGGGCTGAGGGCTCCAAACAGCTCTTACCTCAGGTGGCTCCTGGAAGTGGCGACATGTCCCTCTCGCTCCTAGGCGAAGGGGCGGCCAGGGGCAGGGTGCTCTGCGCACTGCTCCCATCCACAGGCATTGCCCTGCATCTCCCATTGGCCATGGTTCCCGGCCAATGGGAGCTGCGGAGCTGGTGCTTGAGGTGGGGGCAGTGCCCAGAGCCTCCCTGGCCACACCTGTGCCTAGGAGCCAAAGGCACATGTCGCCTCTTCTGGGAGCCGCGCAGAGCTGGCCACTGTGGCCAACCGGACTCTTAACGGCTAGGTCAGGTGTGCTGACCATAGCTGCCAGGATCCCTTTTTGACCTGGTGTTCTGGCAACCCTATGTCAGCCCCAGTTCTTCCAGTCAATTGAGCATTTGCCTCAGCTAACTGACCCCCTTCCTTCAGAACCCCCAACTGATTTCCTGTCCCTCCTGCGTCTGTCCTCACCAAGCCATGCAACTTACTGGTCCTCTGCCTCCCCCTTCCTCCCTTAGGCTAGGTCTACACTACAGCGGGGGGTCGACCTAAGATACGCAACTTCAGCTACGTGAATAGCGTAGCTGAAGTGGCGTATTTTAGGTCGACTTACTTGGCTGTGAGGACGGCGGCAAGTCGACCGCTGCCGCGCCGCCGTCGACTCCGCTGCCGCCTCTTGCCGCGGTGGATTTCCGGAGTCGACGGCAGAGCGATCAGGGATCGATTTTATCGCGCCTTCACTAGACGCGATAAGTTGATCCCCAATAGATCTATTGCTACCCGCCGATCCGGCGGGTAGTGAAGACATGCCCTTGGTCAATTGATCCCGTCTCTCGTCCCTCTCAGGCTGCCCAAGCAACAAAACCTGTGTCTCTCTCGGTAAAACGACCGTGTGCCTTCCCACATACACACACATCCAGCCATTTTAGACTGTGCTTCGGCCCCCACTCCAGCAAATTCACACTTTGCCTTCTACAATTTATCTGCTGGCTTTTTTCCAGGCTAAGTGATTCTCAGTGATCCTGTGGGCTGCACTGGATACCTGCAATGGGAAGGCAGCTATCTTGTAGTAGGGATTCAGGAGAGTGAGTCGAATACCTAACCTAATTCCCCTGTGAGCAGGAAAGAGCTGCTCTTTCTCTTCCTTTCCAGCCCCTGGGATGCAGCAGGCAGCCCTTGACAAGAGGATATTCAAATCTCTTCTGGCTTACATGAGTCTGCTAAGTACCCAAGGGGCAGCAGGAAAAGCAGTGAGGAGGGGATGGGGAGATGCCCTCTATTGCCTCCCCCTTGCTACCAGCCTGGTGTCTCCTCTGTGACAGTCTGCACTAACTGAACACAAAATATCTACCTGTCTCTGCTGACAGCAGAGGCCTTAGAGATTTAAAGGTGCAATCCATGAAAAACAGAAGTGTTAACAGTCACACCACTAAGTATTGCATGGATCAAAACACTGATAATTTGATATCTGTCTGGTAGCCTGTGTTAAATGAGTTTTGTGGTCTTAGTCTAGTGGATAAGTGCCCACATCTAAAAACCATCCCAGCTGACAGTGTCATCCTTGCTACAAGTTTCAGCATAGAACACCAGGCCTGGATGGCAGTGAAAACTGATTACCCTTTGATCCCAATCAAGGATGAGGCAAATCAGTGGAGCAGCAATGGGAAGTTTGTGCTACGGCTCATACTATGGATAATTTGACTGCTTCGCTTTTCAGTTCTAACAATCTGCCCTGTTCAATTGTACTCACCCACTCCTGCCGTCTCAAAAAAAACCCTCAACTCTCTTTTAAAGGACACTGCTAAGTATTATAGTTGTTGTGTACATGGGTTTAACTCCCTATATTTTATAACATCTTTGCAAGACCTATTCTAGCCCCGTCAAAGCTCTGTATGTAGTCAAATATATTAAACATGGTGTTGAGATATTTATACAACTTGCTTTCAAATGCAGTCTCTTTGACACTTTAAAATCATTGCCAAAAATATACAAGATGGCAGAACCACACCGTTCTATTTATTATTAATAATAATAATGTTTATTTCTGTAATACCTAGGAACCAACCAAGAATGGGGCACTACTCTGCTAGGCACTGCACAAACACAGAATAGCAACCAGTCCCTGCCACAAAGAGCTTACTATAAACAGACAAGATGGATAATGGACAGGGGAAAGGCATATAACATACAAGCCTAGAAAACAACATAATGGTGGCAAATGTTAGTTCCATGATTTGTTTCTGGTGGAGTTTAGTTAGATGGAGATTAGCTAAACAGAAAGACAAGTGTAGGGAGAGGAGATGCTGATGGGAAGGGGCTGGAGGGCAGGAGGGTAAGAGGTGTAGGTTTATTCTCTTGTTGTTGTTGTTTTTTTTTTTAACATAATACCCATCACCATATAGCTGGGTTCTGCACAAAAGCCTAAAATACCATTAATTAAAATAAGGCAGGGATTCAAAGACCCAGCAAGAAACAGACACTGCCAAAAGAAAGCTAAAATAAAAATACTCCAGAAAGCATTTTCTCATCCTAAAAATGTATGAAGAGACACAAAATATAAGACAGGGCTGCTGCTTATAAACAATGAATATCCAGAACCAAATCTACATTAGCATATTACACTATAGGATAATAAATGTTTCTCTCTGCTGAGAGTTATTATTTATTACTTATCTACTGCCACAAATTCAGCCTTGTAAAACTCATGAAAATTTATAAGTACAGGCAAAAAACTTACTTGCCCATCCCCATCATGACGACAAGTAAAATGAAGAGAGATTGGGGTGGAGTAGTAATATTTTAGTCACAAAAAAGTGCTCGTCCAGGGCAGGTAGAATTTTTCAAACCTTCTGTAATGTTTGTAGCTGGCTCCTTATAAATACATGAACAGATTAGATCCTTGTCCTGAAGACCTTAAAGCCTAATTCATGGAATAACTGGTCAAGGACAAGGAAGGAAGGGACTGTCACTGGAAATATTCATGAAAGTGGATGGAAGGAGGAGAGAGAGCACTTGGTGCATACATAGAGAATCCAGACTTTCTAACTCCAAATCTAGTGCTCTGTCCACTGGACGCATTGCTTCCCCTGACCTGGACCTGAATAGATAGCCTGTGCAAGCTGACAGAGATCTAATCCATTCAAAAGGCAGATTGCTGCATTCCACACAAGGGTCCTGATTCAGGAAAGAATCCCTATTCATGAAGGGCATTTAAGCATGTACTTAAAGTTATGTACATGCATAAGCCTCATTAATTAAAGGGGCCATAAGCAGGTGCTTATGTGCCCTTCCTAAATACAGCTGCTTTCCTGAGTCAGCTCCTCAATAGCTCTTGCCCCACGTAAGGCCTGGTATAGAAATTCAGCCTGGAGACCTGGGTAACTGGGGTGAGGTATTTAAGATTTTTGTTTTTTCTGTCTATACAGGTAATTTGAACAACGAAAAAGAAATACAGCTGGCCAATAATACCTTTAATTTTATAATATGTTTCAGTCATAGTATTACAGGCTGTGAAACAACAGCAGAATCAAACCTATAAAAGAGTGAATCAGTGAGCTAAGCATATAAAATTTCACAAGATAAGTCCACATAAAATAAAACTAAACTATTGTACCAGACCAAAAATGTTTCCAAACCAAAATGGTCTTTGTAATACAAACTTGAGACCTCCCATTCTGAGGTGCGGAGAACCCACAACACTGAATCAATGGGAGATGAATGCACTTCCAAGAGAATGCACTGAGCAAGTTGCAGGATCCAGGTCTAAATTTATGGCACTTCTCAATACCAAAGAGACGGTATTCTACAAAGCTGAGAGTGCAGAAACAAAGATAATAAGTATTCAGAACCCTTAACAGCTTTATGTGCTTTCCATCCATACATCACTATCATAGGTTTTATCATTTCCATTTTACAGAAATTAAAGAAGTTAAGTGACTTGCAGCAAATCACTATTCATCTATTCTGCCCTGTAAGAACTTAGGACCTTGATTTTAGAAGGTGACATGGTATAACCCATAATTGCACATAATGATTTCAGATGTTCAAGGGTAAAATCAAAGACTTTGAAAACAGATTTATTCATGGCATGAACACGGACTGCAAACACATCACTGCAGACACCATTTTGTTCCTCTGCTAAAAGCATGCCATCCACTCCTACTCTGAAACTAAATGGCTTCTTGAGTAGTGTGGCTACATGTCCCTGAAAATCAAGAATGACTCACTTCCCAGGGCCTGACTGGTTTTACAAAAACAGTATTTTATCTACGTTTACAAACGCCCCCCAACTTTGGACAACTTTCTCAGTGCAAATTTCCAGCATAAAGACTGAAGAAATATGCATCTCAAGGACAATTCCTCCCCAAAGCTCTCTGTGATCTCCCTCATCCAGATGAGACTTTAAGCGACCCCTCTTTGCCCACAGGGAGTCAGACACTAAATTCCATCCGACTCCGGGCAGTGTTCTGAGGGGCAAGCTTATAGACAATTTAGCCACACCATCATCACATGCATCTAGCTACCAACCTGTCTGCTGTCCTCTGTACTTCTTCCATCTCCCCTGCATCAGTGCAGTGCTGAAACAAGACTGTCGGAAAGCACAGAGGGTTAGGAAGAGCGGTGGAGGGAGCATGTTTTTGTGGAATGAAGGGGAAGGAAGGAAAAGGATGGAAAGTAGAAAAGGGAGCACAGTTCTCTAAAGCTCAAAAACCAGAAGGCAAAAAGAAAAGGTTCCCATATAGTTTTCTTAAAATCTCATGAATTTTTAGCTACTCTAATGATTTTGGTAGTCCCAATTACTGAATTTTGAATGTCTGGGGTTGGCAATACTTATGAATCATAGAAGTGTAAGACTGGAAGGGACCTCGACAGGTCATCTAGTCCAGTCCCCTGCACTTCAGGCAGGACTAAGTAATAACTAGAGTCTAGTTACTAGACCGTTCCTGATAGGTGTTTGTCTAACTTGTTCTTAAAAAACCTCAAAGGATGGAGATCCACAACCACCTTAGGAAATTATTCCAGTGCTTAACTACCCTGACAGTTAGGAAATTTTTCCTAATGTCCAACCTAAACCTCCCTTGCTGCAATTTAAACCCATTGCTTCTTGTCCAATCCTCAGAGGGCAAATGCCGTACTAAAGTCAAGATATACCACATCTACCGCTTCCCCCATCTACAAGGCTTGTTATCCTGTCAAAGAAAGTTATTAGGATTGTAAGCTGTATCTATTTTATGTACTACTAGAACTGTTTGTATATGTTATTTTGTGATTTTATTGAAATCGCCATCTTGAATTTTGTAAGTTTTAGTTGGAACTCCATATTTGTGTCCTTTTCCCCCCATTAGTTTGGCACCCTTTCTGAGGCATAATTGCCTGACTGGTTGCTGCACAGACTTAATCTACCTAGCAACCCAAAAGGTGAGAAAGTACTACCTGACCCTAAACTATTCTGCCCAGAGACAGAAGGATATATAGAAACCCAGTGCAGCCCATGTCCATTCTATCTGCGCGGTCTTCGAGAGGCAAGATCAACATCTCCAAGAAGTCAGAGTTTACCTGAGTAACATCATGTCTGATCTGAGTTCCTCCTGTGAGATTCCAACATCACAGTAGAAGGTCCGGATCCATCCCGCTGAAGCTGAGGCAGACTGAGTTGACACGCCGTCCGTTTTGTGTCTCGGTGTCATCCATCTGAAAGTAACATTAATCGTTATTCATAGGCCTGTAGTCTATTAAGGTAATTGGTGGGGTCTGGGCTTCAAGGCTACCTTGGGATATAAATCACGGAGCTGTTATATATTCAGTTTGTTCTGTTTTATATACATTGCTTCCCCCTCTCCCATTACTGCATCTTACCTTCAATAAATTACTTCCCTGCTTTGCATCCTTATCATTACCTCCCTATTTTATTTTAAACGACACCAGATGATACGATCTTTTATCCCTCAAGCATCTGTCTATAGGGGCGGGGGTCCTGCAAAACAACTAAATTAAAACTGTTATGAGCCCATCGAGTCTATTACTACACAACATCCTGTAACAGGTTGGCCTGACATGATCTTGACAAATCCATGTTGACTGTTACTTATCACCTTATTATCTTCTAGGTATTTGCAAATTGATTGATTATTTGTTCCATTATCTTTTCGGGCACTGAAATTAAGCTGACTGATCTGTAATTCCCCAGGTTGCCCTTATCCCCATTTTTTTTTTTATAGATTAGCACTATATTTGCCCTCTTCCAGTCCTCTGGAATCTCTCCCGTCTTCCATGAGTTTTCAGCGATTATCACTAATGGCTCATATCTCCTCAGAGAGCTCCTTGAGTATTCTAGGATGTATTTCATCAGGTGCTGCCAACTTGAAGACATCCAATTTGTCTAATGTAATTTTTAATTTGTTCTCTCCCGATTTTAGCCTCAGATCCTACACATTTTCACTGGCATTCAGTATGTTAATGTGTCCAATTACTACTAACCTTCTTGGTGAAAACTCAAACAAAAAAGTCATTTAGCACTTCTTCCATTTCCACATTTTCTGTTATTGTCTTTCCCCCATCATTGAGTAATGGGACTTCCTTGTCCTTGTCCTTCCTCCTGCTTCTAAAGTATTTGTAGGATGTTTTCTCGTTCCCGTTTGTCTCTAGCTAGTTTAATTTCATTTTGTGTTTTGGCCCTTCTAATTTTGTCCCTACATGCTTGTGCTGTTTATATTCCAGGATGTTTGTATTCATCCTTCATGATTTGACTTAGTTTCCACTTTTTGTAGGACTCTTGAGTTTCAGATCATTGAAAATCTCCTGGTTAAGCCAAGATGATCTTTTGCTATACAATACTTCCTATCTCTCTTATGCAATGGGATAGTTTGCTCTTGTGCCTTTAATAATGTCTATGAAAAACTGCTCTCTTGAACTGTTTTTCCCCTTAGTCTTGCTTCCCATGGGATCGTACTTACCAACTCCGAGTTTGCTAAAATCTGCCTTCTTGAAATCCATTTTCTTTATTCTATTGTTTTCCCTCCTACCATTCCTTAGAACATGAACTCTGTCATTTCATGCTCACTTTCACCTCAGCTGCCTTCCACTTTTAAATCCTCATCCAGTTCCTCCCTATTTGTCAAAATCAAATCTAGAACAGCCTCTGCCCTAGTAGCTTTCTCCACCTTCCAAAATAAAAAATGGTCTCTAATGCATTTTAAGAACTTGCAGGACACCACCCTTGTTTTTTTTAAACCCCTTTTTATACCCAGAGACTTTCAACAAATTTGTATCTTATTTCCATCTCAACCTCAATCCAAATGAATACATCTTTGATATTCAAGGCATCAACTCTTCCCTGTTTTCCCTGCCTGTCCTTCCTCAGCAAGCTGTACCTTTCTACACCAATATTCCAGTTGTGTGTTATCCCACCAAGTCGCTGTGATGCCAACTATGTCATAGTTGTGTTTATTCACTAGTACTTCTAGTTCTTCCTGTTTATTCCCCATATGTCTTGCTTTAGTAGACACACGTAAGATAATGATTTCATTTCCCCGCTATGTTTCCTCTTGTCTCCCCTTTGTCCCTGCTATAATTGCCCATGCTCCCCCCAAGAGTCTAACCCTTCTCTCAGGTCACCATGTGTTTGACTTACCTCTGAGCTTTTGTCTCCTAGGTGTCTGAAGTTAGGCTCTTAAATACATATTTGGACAGCTGAATAGAAGAGGTCTCATTTTAGCAGTGCTGAGCACCCCACACCTCTCCCCCAAAATCACACTGAAGCCAATGGAAGCTGGGGATGCTCAGCACTTTTGAAAATTCTGTCCATTTTTGTGTAGGTGCCTAAAGAAATTTTGAAGCCTAAGTTCAGGTACCCAGATGTGAACATTTGAGCTCTATTAGGGCATGGGATTTTCCTCTTGCCCAACAAATAAAAAAAGTGGTGCCCCTGGGTTTGCATGTTTGAAAACAGCAGAAATCCCTTACACATCAAAACAAGGAAAATAACAGCCACTGTCTGCCTACCCATTCCCCCCTACACAATGCTGCGCTGCCTATATGACCCCACTCCACTGTATTCTCTGTTGGGAAGGGCCACCCTGGGAAACTCTACCCCAGAGGCTTCCCAGCTAGGCAGTGCCTGCAAGAGGTGCATTGGATCCCTATGCAGAGAAGGCAGCAGATCCCATCTTTTTGTTCTGCGTTTGTACAGCACCTTGCACAGTGGAGGGATCCTCATATCTGAACGGGGCTCACTGTTCCTCCTGCAATACAGTTAACCCAGCGGCTCACTACCGTGCTGCTACTACTACGGCACGCTCCATTATGGCAATGTAACCGCTCAGTAAAAACGAGCGCGGGAGCTGCTATCACCCCCAAGCCCCCCACGATAGGGACCCATTGGGGAGCGGGGCACTACAGGGCAGGGGGATGGACCGCATTGAGACAGACACACAGCAAGGAGAAATGTACGTGACGTGTCCACCTCAGCGTTCCAATCCCCCACCCCCGCGTTCCCTTCTTAAGTACGTAACGCTCTCCACCTGCGCACGCGCAGCTTGCAACCCCCATCCTTTCCCCACCCGCTAGGGAGTGGGCGTAGCCTGCCGCATCGCCTCACAGCGCATGCGTCAGCCAGGGGCCGGGCCTGCCATCATCCCGGCCGGGATCAGGCGACGACGGCCTAGAGGGGGCGGGGCGTAGCGCCGGTGGCGGAAGTTCCGGTGTAGTTTCTCTTTCCGGTTCCTCGCCGTGACTTGTGCAGTTGCTACGTGTCCTTAGCGCGAGCGGTTCGTTCGGTCCCGGAGCCTCAGGTGAGCGCGCTAGCGGCGCCTCCGGGGTGGGGAGGGGGCGCCGCCGCCGCCGCCGCCGCCGCCGCCGCCTCTTCCCCGGGTCCGCCCCTGCGCTGGGGCTGTAACGGGCTGGCGAGCCTCGCTGGGGGCTCGGGGTTCGCTGAGCTAGTGGCCGAGGGCTGGGGCCGGCCTGGAGCCCGCACGCAGCAAACCCATCTTCCCTCCCCCCGGCCTAGGGTGACCAGACAGCAAGTGTGAAAAATCGGGTTGGGGGTGGAGGGTGATAGGAGCCTATATAAGAAAAAGACCCAACAATCGGGACTGTCCCCATAAAATCGGGACATCTGGTCACCCTACCCGGCCCGAGGCTGCTGCACTCCTTAAGTGGAGTGAGTGTCAAGGGAAAAGGGAACGTGAGTCCGGCGAAAGCTTTGGTTATGGCTGGTCTGCAATATCCTAACCATAAACCAGTTCCCCCCCCTTCCCTTTGCCAGATCCACTAGTCTTCCCCCTCTTCCCTCCCGCCCCAGCTTGAGGAGTCATTCCTCTTCTTCAGGGAGAACCCAGCAGTGAATCACAGCAGGGTCCTGCTCCCTGACTACGGCTCCTAGGTGGTGTGGTAATACAAATAATAAAAGCTAGTGTGAATATATCAAATGTTGGGGGATCTAATTCCACAAGGAAAAGGGCAGTAGTTTCATGTGTCTATATGCTTAATAATGGCACCTGACAGCAGTATGTTGCCAAACTGCCCGACTCCCGCTATTGTAGGATGGGTTGCCTTACTAAAAAAACTTCTGATTTGTATTTCATTCAAGGAGATTTGCAAACAAAACTGTAAAACCTGTAGTAGATTTGTAATTCATTGCACCCCTCTAGCAAGTTAAAATTTTGAAAAGGAATAGGTTTTAACTGATAATTTGAAGATATTTGAAAGGTATCACATGGCAGTTGCATCTTGCCCTTTGTAGGTACAAAAACCTCCTTTGCTATCTAGAGTTTAGATTAGGGCTGTTGATTAATTGCAGTTAACTCATGTGATTAACTCAGAAAAATTAATCACAATTAAAAAAAGTAATCGCAATTAATAGCACTGTTAAACAGTAGAATACAAATTGAAATTTATTAAATATTTTTGGATGGTTTTTCTATTTTTTCAAATATATTGATTTCTAATACAACACAGAATACAAAGTGTACAGTGCTCACTTTTTGATTAAATGTTTGTACTGTAAAAATGATAAAAAGAAATAGTATTTTTCAATTCACCTCATAAGTACTTAGTGCAATCTCTTTATTGTGAAAGTGTAACTTACAAATGTAGATTTTTTTTGTTACATAACTGCACTCAAAAACAAAACAATGTAAAACTTTAGAACCTACAAGTCCACTCAGTCCTACTTCTTGTTCAGCCAATCGCTAAAGCAAAGAAGTTTGTTTACATTTAGAGGGGATACTGCCTCCTGTTTCTTGTTTACAATGTCACCTGAAAGTGAGAACAGGCACTTGCATGGCACTTTTGTAGCTGGCATTGCAAGGTATTTACGTGCCAGATATGCTAACCATTCATATGCCCCTTCATGCTTTGGCCACCATTCCAGAGGACATGCTTCTATGCTGATGATGATCGTTTTAAAAAAAAATGCATTAATTAAATTTGCCATTGAACTCCTTGGGGGAGAATTGTATGTCTCCTGTTCTGTTTTACCCAAATTTCATGTTATAGTAGTCTCGGATGATGACCCAGCACATGTTGTTCTTTTTAAGAAGGTTTTCACAGCAGATTTAACAAAATGCAAAGAAAGATACCAATGTGAGATTTCTAAAAATAGCTACAGTACTTGACCTAAGGTTTAAGAAGCTGAAGTGCCGTCAAAATCGGAGAGGGATGAGGTGTGGAACATGCTTTCAGAAGTCTTAAAAGAGCAACACTCCACTGTGGAATCTACAGAACCGGAACCACCAAAAAAGAAAATAAACCATCTGCTGGTGGCATCTGACTCGACGATGATGAAAATGAACATGCGTCGGTCTGCTCTGCTGTGGACAGTAATCGAGCAGAACCCATCATCAGCATGGATGCATGTCCTCTGGAATGGTGGTTGAAGCATGAAGGGACATATGAATCTTTAGCGCATCTGGCATGTAAATATCTTGTGATGCTGGCTACATGTGGACTTGTAGACTCTAAAGTTTTACATTGTTTTATTTTTGAATGCAGTTATTTTTTTATACATAATTCTATATTTGTAAGTTCATCTTTCATGATAAAGAGATTGCACTACAGTACTTGTATTACGTGAATTGAAAAATACTGTTTTGTTAGTGCAGATACTTGTAATAAAAAATAAAGTGAGCACTTTACACTTTGCATTCTGTGTTGTAATTGAAATCAATATATTTGAAAATGTAGAAAACATCAAAAAATATTAAATAAATGGTATTCTATCGTTTAACAGCGTGATTAATTGCACGATTACTGTTTTAATCGTGAGACAGCCCTAATTTAGATCATGACACCCTCACTTAAATGTTTACTGTTGGTTTGTTTTAACTACAACCAGAACAACAAACACTCCTCCTGGAAGTGTGTTCAGTCAACTTATAGATGAAAACTCTAATGTGATAATATATCAGTAAGCCAGTTACATTCAGAATGTATAAATTGGTAACTATAGAAGGAATAATGGAGACAAAAATAGAGGAACACTATGCAGGAGAATGGGAACATCAGTAAGACTCAAAGAGGATGTAAAAATTGGAAGTCAAAGTTCATGGTTCTTTGGATTGATTACTTGACTGTGCCTCCATCTCCTGGATACAAAATACATTGCAACAAAATAGGGATTTTTAACAGCTTTGTAGACTTAAAAAACCCTAGAATCCTGACATTGTGTGTGATTAAAGTGTTAACATTTTCATATTCAGTATTTAATGTACATTAATAAGACCAGCAGAATGGCAAAGGGAGGATTTGCCTCTTTATGTAAGATGTGAAATGATTTTTCAAAATGATTCTTGAAACAATCTATGTATTAACATGTGACACTTTCTCTTGCAGGCAGTCATGGATCAAGTAATGCAATTCGTTGAACCCAGCCGTCAATTTGTAAAAGATTCCATCAGGCTTGTTAAAAGATGCACTAAGCCAGACAGAAAAGGTAAAGTATGCAAGAAGGAAGATTAAAGGGGAAAAAAACGTAGGGCCATAATGCTCATTACACTTTAATTTTCTATCTTATGATATTGTCTGAAACACAAAGAATAGGAAGTTCATGTGTTTAAAGGCAACATGATGTCTATCATGTTGACTGATTCTCAGTTTTGCACTTGTGTAGCAAACAACCTGTTTTGCAGTTTTGTCTGAAAAATCATGAGATGGACTTCATTCTGTGTATAACAACCAATTTGAAAGGGTTCTTTTGTTTGTTTTTTTCTGGTATACATCTTGCTGAAGTCAAACTTGTGATAGCAGTATGGTAGTGAGTTTCTGAAGCAGTCTACACAGCTGAAGTGTTCTGAAATGTAAATTGCTTAATTTCAGAATCCTTTTGATAATGGCTTCTATGGACACTTCACATCCTGATGTTTAGTCTGATCAAATTAATCTTGTCCAGTGTCACTAACTTGATTTTGCTTGTTTTCTTTTGGAAATTGAATGATTTAGTACTTTGTATACAATATTGTCAGTGACTTAAAGCCAGATAAGCTAACTAGAACTTTTAAGTAATATGTGATTCTGTATTTTGTAATCCTGCAAGTATTAATCCCTGGAAACCTAGTATTTCTAAAACTTGGGTTATTTTTAGGAATGAAATAACGGTGTCTTTGTCTCTGGGCATTTACCATCTAAAAGGCACTTCTAACGTGCCTTTTATTTTAACATTGGGAGAAAGGCACAAATCTCTCCATGGTCATTGTAGTAACCTGATCTACTGCATTTTAATTGGTAGGTTTAAATTTACAGGACTAAAGCCTATAACTTCTTAAATTGCAGAATTCCAGAAGATTGCCATGGCAACAGCAATAGGTTTTGCGATAATGGGATTTATTGGTTTCTTTGTGAAATTGATCCATATCCCTATCAACAACATCATTGTGTAAGTAAATCTGATAAAAATGGTAATGCCAGTATCCGAACATGAATAACAAAGTGTTCAGAATTGTATTGATAACTAAACTTAGTATTTCAATGAACATAATCATAAGGCCGCTTTGGTATTCATTTATCCAAGTACTTATGTGGCCCCCATCACTATAGTACAGTATAGTGAGCACTTCAGCAACTTCATCTATATCTTACAAACATTCAGGAGTTTTCAGTAAATCAATTTTGCTCTCAGATATTAGGGCTTCATCTTTTGTTTACTAAGTAATATACTGTAAAATTTTAGTGCTATTCATTGCATTTGTAGATGAGAGAAGATGGCCCAAGATGTTTAGAAGCTAAATGTTGAACATTTAAACACTCCCGGGGAATTCTGTACCACTGTGCAATGCAGAATTTGTGCAGAATTCCATGTTTCCCCTGCGGAACTGGGTTGCAGAGCAGCTGGCTGCCACTAGGGACTGCTGGACTCAGCAGAGTACAGCTTACAGTGAGTGGTGTGCCCAGCCCAGTGGGGATAGAGGCTGCACATTGTGGTTGCCTAGCTTGAGCCTCATTCTCCTGGGGACAGGAGACTGCCTGGGAGACCCAGCTCTGGCAAAGGGTGAGGAAGAGCAGGGTCGCACCACACCACGTCCCCTGGCGGGACAGTAAAGAAATTGGTGGTGCGTGCCGCTGGGCTCTGGGAGGAGGGGTGTGTGGATGTCTGGGCTTGTGGGGAGGGGAGTTCAGGTGTGTGGGATCTGGGGACCCCACACAGCCCCCTCCAGCACTCCTCAATAGGAACTGGGTCGTCAGAGGGTTTCTTTAACTCCTGGGAGAATTCTTTTTAGTCGTTGTATGTATTGTTGACATTTATTTTGAAATAAATTACCAAAATAATTGAAACTGGAGTGCTTTATTTGTCAAAATAAAACAATATCAATATGCAGAATTCCCCCAGGAGTAAATACTTGCCGCATGTTTAGGCAGTACAGTAGTTTGTTTGGATTTTGCATTTTTAACTTGAAATTTCACCAAGTGGCTTGAACACTTGCAGAGAATGTAGTATAAATGAGGCATATAGTTTTGAGAAGTTAATGTCTTTAGATTGTATTGGAAGAAATCACCCAACAGAGCTAATAAATAATAGTACTAAAAATACCTTTATTAAAAGTAAAGCAGTGTTTCCAATTTTATATAACTTTTGTACAATATACCACAATTTGGTATATATTAAGCTTTTGCATATGAACATTGAAGCTTAAATCAATCTGGTAAGTAGCACTACAAAAATCACTGATATTGAAGGTTTCAAACACTTCAGTTAAGATTTCTTAATTGGTTAAAAAAAGCAGTCATTTTGGCAAAGTTGTTCTCAAACCATTTCCCTAGTAGGGATGCATATTACAACAAAAGTTTCAGGACCCCCTCCCATCTAATCAAAGAAAAGAGGGTGACTGTAATCCTTTGACATCTGTTTACTGCCCCTTTGGGAGCAAGAGTGGCATAATCCTCAAATTAAGAAAACTCTCTCCGAGCAAAGATGAGACTAAGGAACTGTGTAATGTCCGTGCTGTTTTTAAGGCATAGTGGGGACTTAGTTCCAGTTAGAATAGGATGATGTAACTTAAGATATCGGTCTTACTTGAAACTGATCAAACTCTCTTGTTCTACAGTGGTGGCTGAACGCTCATCAAGAAGCTCTGTTACCTGAAGTTTGGAGTGATGGACAATGGGCGTGGGGGGGGGGGAGGGGTTTGTTTACTAGTATTCCATAAATCTGTATCTTGTTTACTTACTGCTATAAACCAGGTTAAGATTTAAAACAAGCTTGACATCTGAGTTAATCTCATTTTGTTTTACTGACTCTTTCAAAACTCTAGGTTCAGTAAATAAATAACTGACCACTGCGTGTTGCTCATTGTACGAGATGAGGTAAAGTGACTGAACTGCCTTTCTTGGTTTTTGCTTTCAGTAGTAGAATAATTCCTTACATATTTTGGCCCAGCATCAGGTGGTACTAAAACCCAGTTCTAAATCTGTTCATATTAAATACTAACCTACTGCCATTTTCCTATATTGTGTCTTGTAACCAGGGGAGGGGAGACCCCTACAAAAAGGAATGTGCCTATATAAAGTGCTGTCAGAAGCATAAAGCAAGCTGAAAAGACTTCACTCTAGTCTTTGAGCTGAAGTAATCTTTGGTTTTACTACAAAAATTAGGGTAGTTTTTCAGATCTTGTTCTAAACACCGTCTCTTTAAGAGGCAACAACTGAAATACATACAGATCACACTGTCAGCTGAGGGCCCTTATCCTTCCTTACCAAACAGTTTTGGATTCCACTAATGTCTTTACAGTGCTTTTCAAGATGGTGCAACTTGACACCAACATTAGCACTAAATTTGTTATATACCATCGTGTTTAGCATCTATTCAATGACGTATGCATTCTGTACCCACAAACTCTTTAAAAGAAAATATACCAGTGTGGTTATCACAGCAGTCTCTTAAAATTTTACAAATTAAAATGCAACTTTATCCAGTTGTTTAAAGAACTTGCATGAACTTCTGCATACAAAGCTCATACAGTTGTGACAAATCTAAACTTATTAATCTATAAAAGCTTGCACACTAACAGTTTACTAGCACTTTATTAGTTCAATGCTGCTCACCTTCTGTTAATTAGAAGTTTGTAAATAGTACTTGATGCTGGAAAGTAGAAGTAAAATGGCAGCACAGACAGCAGCATTAAAAGAAATACTCAGCCTGCTATTCTAAACTTCACTGCAGCGGTATTATTTATTGCTGTTTTTCTTTAAAATTTGCAATTAGCTTTTATGTCTACTTCACCTGAGTTATTTTATTAAACATCAGGGTAGAAGATCAGCCTGTTCTAGTCACATTAAACAGCAAAAGGTTTACTTATACAAAACAAGTACTGTAGTACAGCAGTACTGTAAGTCAAGAACATACATAACACATCAATTTAAAATTTGACTTGAGAACAGATTCTTCAACCACTGATTAACAGTAATATTAAAACCTAATATGGACGCACTCCTGCAAGGAGTAAAGTAGGTCAGTCTATGCTCATTAGTCCCTTTCAGTGCTGCTGGTTTAGGAAGTGCAGGTATCCTACACATGGAACTAGAATATGAGAGTCTGTTTTGTCACTACCATCTCCCTAAAGATTTCTCACTTGACTGATTGATCTCCACTGTCTTTCCCATCCCTCTGCTCCTCCAAAAAAAAAAAAAATTTTTTTTTTTACCTGCTGGCACAGTAATTCTGTTTCTGTTAGAGTGAAATTTTCCAACATGTTTAAAGTCTTTGGTTAGCTGAAAGAAAGGCTGTTATAATCTTAAGCATTTTTTGATACCCATTGTCCACAGCAACGGTTCATCTGTTTCTATGGTCACAACTCCAGATTCATCATAGGTATTTGAAGTGCTGACAAGCGTTCCAAACTTTAGTGCATGATTAGCTGTAAATAATAAAAATAATTTAAGTAAACACCAGGGAAATCTCTTTACAAATACATTTAAAAAACAAACTGCCAAATAAGTAAACAAAGTGACATTTATTTCCTCTCTGGTTAAGGAGGTTTACATTTCATGTTGACTGCAATGAGGACAATATACTCTAAAAATCTATATAAATCCTTTTGTCCCCTAAATGTTTATATCTAAACCATTCTTGACTCAATATGTGCCATCTCAAAGGTAATTGTGCATAAATTTAAAAACTAAATCCATTATCTCTACTACAGAATAACAAAGTAAAATACAACCAATCTTAAAGCACAGGCCAGCAACTGACAGTAGCATGTGTGTT
Source organism: Trachemys scripta elegans (assembly GCF_013100865.1). NCBI lineage: Eukaryota > Metazoa > Chordata > Testudines > Emydidae > Trachemys > Trachemys scripta. The sequence goes on from NC_048299.1 coordinate 93,357,156, forward strand.
TGAATTGAATTGTTATTTTTTCTGCATAAACTAATTGAAAATAAGAATAGGTGAGAGAGAATCCTTCATTTTCCACTGTAGGTTAAGTTAAGAATTCAGCTGTAGTTCAATCATCAATTCACATTTTGAAAATACTGGTGCTTTTGAAAGGCAGCTGAAGGAAACAACTTACATGAATCAAGTACTTTTTTGGCCCAGAGTGATTCATAAACAAAATATAGGCATCATCTCCTTTTGGAATGAAGAAAACCCAGGGGTAGAAGAAAACAGCTGTTTAATAATGCGCAGCAATAGTTTAGGAAGAAAACTGAATGTAGTAGCCAACTGAAATTCCTGCAAGGGGAATTTTAGGTAGACAGAATTGTAATTACTCAAGTTGGAATTTGGCCAAGATAGCAGGGCTGATTCCTTTACACTTGCATGAAGTACCAGGGGATCTTTAAAGGCCAGTATGATTAAAAGAAGAGAAAATTGTCATACTCCTTTACCACCTCCTTTCCACCAATTTAAAAGTTGGGGTATACTTGTACCTTTGCCACATATCTCCCATGCAAGATGATGTACACCACATACATTGGATCTCTAGTCATTAAAGCTTGCTTATATTAGAATTATTATTTTTAGCTTTTAATGTAACTACAGCTGGAATTGAGATACATGAGCAAGGCTCTACATACCAAAGTTTGGGAACCATTATTCTAAGCAATTTCTCTTGTAGCTGAGGTGCTCAGGAAGTGAGCTTGTTCCATGCACAGACCAATGAAGAAGGGGCAAAGGCTATGGGCCATTTTTGTTCTGGGTTACCTTCCACCGCCAAATTGGCAGCAGTTTTCCAGGGAGCGAAGTAGCTTCTTACATTATATAAATGTGGATTCACATTGGCCAGGATCAACCTCTATCCATACCTGCAGCAGCAAGCCAGCTGGAGGGGTGGAAGGGAGCGGGGGGCTTAGAGGGGGAGGGGGTCTTGCAGGGAAGAGGCAGCACCAGGGCAGGGACTGGGGGGAAGGGGTGGTGTGGAGGAGGGGGGCAAGCCGCTGGACAGTCTCAATTCTGACCTGATGCCCAGCTCTAGCTGCTGGCCGCCGGCCCTGAGCATGCTGCACCCCCCAGGCTGCCAAAGCCGGACACCGTGGGACAGGCACTGCCATGAGACACGGCACCGGAGCCCAGCTGCTGCTGCTCAAGATGTACCTGCCAGGTACTGGGCCTGCTGCCTCAGGGGACAGGACGGGGCCCAGGCTTGGAGCCCCCGCCGCACGCATGGGCCTGCCCTTCCTGCGGGGACCTGGCCTGAGAGGATAGAGATGGGCTCCCAGATCTTCTCACCCATTCCTGCTTCCTAATCGCCGGGCTCACTGACTTTCATCCCTCCACTCCCTGACTGGTCAGCCAGGCAGAGGGCCCTGCTCCTTGGCACTTCATGGACACTCTATCCCCTGCCAGGCACCGACTTTCTTACTTTCTCCCCCTTCCCCCTGACTCTCCCTTCTTGCTGCTCCCAGCCTGGTCTGCAGACTTTTTATCCTATTTAAAGCACTCCAGGCTCTGCCAAAAATTGGATTTCCTTTTCTTTGACATGTTTCCTGGCTTCATAGCCCCAGCCGGGGGGAAGCGGTTGCAGCTGCTGTGAATGGAGGCTGGGGCCCTGGCTGCGCTTTATAAGCTGCCCAGCGGGCGCTGGGAAGAGGCAAAGCGCCTCCAAAGCGGTTTGGGGCTTGGCTTGGCCCCGTGTGAATGCATCTCTGTCTCCACTCCAGATCCATACAACCCTGTCCTGTTGTATCTGCATCCGCTCCACTATCCTCAAAAAGATCCACAGATTTGCAGGGCTCTCTATATAAAGATTATAAAGTCCATCCATGTGTATTTTAAGATCAGTATGTTCTGTACCAATTTCTGTTTAGCAAGAGCATGAACGCCAAGATTATCCCCAATTTCTGCTAAGCAGTATCACTAGGCTAAGGCCTTTGCAAGCCACATTAGAGGAAACTATTTACAAGATGTGCTTATTTTATCCATCAGTTACATTATTACTAGCTGATGGGTAAAATAAGCAAATAATACATAAAATGGTAGCACGATCTACATGTCAGGGTACAGGAAGACCTTCGGAAACAGAGCTCAGGAGTGTGTAGAGACCAGCAAGACCCTGTCTGTGGTCTCTACGCCCTGTCAACTTATGCAGCAAAAATGCATCAGTTCTGGTGGATCTGAAGCTGGACCCCTCTGGATTTGCAATTAAGTGGCCCAATGTAAATGAAAAAGTCTTTGCTTTCTGGGAGCATAAAGCATGGAAAGTTACATCTATCAACTAAGTAGTGGGCTGCTTTATCTGCAGCCCAAGGCCCAAAGAAATTTCCATTGCAGACATGAATGTGGGCTGGGCAGTTCATGTGCATTGACTGGCTCCTTGCCTCCCACAACTCACTATGCGGGACTCTCTCCCTCATCTTAATTCACAAACTAGAGGAGTTGCCATAAATCTAGGGCAAAACAATCTCTCTGCATAGCCTCAAGAAGTAGGACAGACAAGAACTAGGCCTAACTTTATAATGTACTTATTTTAAAGTGATTCTTCCTCAGGTCAAACCTTCAGTTGCTGCACCTATAAGCCCTACCCTCACTTTAGTTGCTGACTTAGGACTGTTAAGGAGAGACTTCTCTCCTCTGTCAGCATTCATTATGGTAGTGTCTAATTCACACAGCCCCTTCAAAATTCTTCCCTGAGTCGCTAAAGGTCTTGGAAACCTTTTGGATCATGGAGTGGTCTGCGTTTTTTACTCCCCCACCCTGATGACATTCCCCCACAGCATGACTGCCATACAGGAAATTCAACAGCAAAGAGCTACTGTGTTAGTCAAGACCATACCCGCCCCAAACTGATTACCTACGGTGGTGAGCTGGAGCCGGTTCGCACCGGTTCGCGGGAACCGGTTGTTAAATTTAGAAGCCCTTTTAGAATCGGTTGTCCCACAACCGATTCTAAAAGGGCATTTAAATTTAACAAGCGCTCCCCGCCGCGGCCCCAGCTCACCTCAGCTCTGCCTCCTCCCATGAATGCTCAGCCCTGCTTCTCCTCCCCCCTGCTACCTGTGAATCAGCTGTTTGTGCGGGAAGCCTGGGAGGGCTGAGAAGCAAGCAGGCTTCCTGCTCAGGCCCAGGAAGATGGAGCTAAGGTAGGGGGTGGGGGGAGTGAGGAGGGCCATACGCCCTGGTCCATCTCCAGCCGCGTCCCCACCCGACCCCGCGTCCCCGCCAACCCGGCTCTGGACGCGGCCATCCCTGACTCCGGCCGGCCGCCCTCCCCGGCTCCAGCCACAGCCCTGCCCGCCCGGCTCCGGCTGCAGCCCCGGCTGCCTGGCTCCTGCTGTGGCGCGACATGGCCTGGCTCCGGCAGTGCGGGTCCGGCCGTGTCCCTGCATCCACAGCTGCCCGGCTCCGGCCATGGCCCTCCCCAGCCGCCTGGCTCCTGCCGCGTCCTCCGGCCCCGGCTGCGCGACTCCGGCCCCACGACTCCTGCTCCGTCCCCACGTCCCCTGGCTCTGGCCGCCTGGCTCCTGCTGTGGTGCGATGCAGCCCAGCTCCGGCAGCACGCGTCTGGGTGCGGCGGCTGGCGCATCCCCAGCTGCCCGGCTCTGGCCACGTCCCCGGCTCTGGTTCCGGGCACGGCGGTGGCCCGGCCCCGTGGCTCCAGCCGCAGCCCTCCCTGGCTCCGGCCGGTCACCCGCCTCCCGCCGCGTCCCCTGGCCCCGCGTCCCCGGGCTCTGGCTGCGCAACTCCTGCCCCCGCCCCACGTCCCCAGGCTCCAGCCCTGTGTCCCCAGCCCCCCAGCTCCGGCCATGGCCGGACTGTAGCGTAGCCAGCCACGTCCAGTCAGCGTGGTAAGGGGGCAGGGAGCGGGGGGGGGGGGGGTTGGAGAGGGGGCAGGGGAGTTCGGGGGGTGATGGGGAGGTGGATAGGGGTTGGGGCGGTCAAAGGGCAGGGAACAAGGGGATTGAATTGGGGCAAGGATCCCGGGGGGGCAGTCAGGAAGGAGCAGGGGTTGGATGGGTCAGTGGGAGGCAGTCAGAGGCAGGGGTTCCAGGGGCAGTCAGGGGACAGAGAGAAGGGGTGGTTGGATGGGGCAGGGGTCCCGGGGGGCCATCAGGAATCCTGGGGAGGGACAGGATCCCGGACATGAGGGTAAAGACGCTCCAGACCTTTCAAGAACCGGGCCACCATGTCGTGAACGAAGACCGATCTTTCTTGGAACGGGGAGGAGGGGAGTGTGGAAAACCAAAATAGCGACCAGATGGACCCTGATCAATGACAGGAACAAGCCCTGATGTTTGAGGAGCAGAAGATAATCCAGGATCACCTGCAGCGAGGCCTGCTCCGCCCGGATGCACCAATCCGAAGCTCAGCATGTGAATCTTTTCCACTTCTCCCAGTAAGTCGCTCTGGTGGAGGGCTTTCTGCTACCCAGCAAGACGTGTTGCACCTGGGTCGAACAGTCACGCTCTTCCGCATTCAGCCATGCAGTCAAGTGCAATGCCTTCAGGTTCGGGTGCAGGAGACTGCCATGGTTCTGGGACAGCAGGTCCGGCCAGAGAGGGAGTCGCAGCGGCGCAGCTACCGAAATGTCCAGCAGCATGCCGAACCAGTGCTGGTGAGGCCACTCGGGGGCTATCAGGATAACCCTCACCCTGTCCCATTTGAGCTTCACGAGGACTCTGTGGATCAACAGCACCAGTGGGAAGGCGTACATCAGGGCTCCTGACCACGGAAGCACGAAAGCATCTGACAGGAAACCCCTGTCCATCCCCCAGAGCGAACAGAACACATGACATTTCCTGTTCTGGTGGGATGCAAACAAGTCCACCTGGGGAGTTCCCCACTTTCGGAAGATCATACTGGCTGCCTCTGGATGGAGCGAGCACTTGTGGCGAGACGAGATGGTTCTGCTGGGGCGATCTGCTAGCACATTCTTGGTCCCGGGCAGGTGCGCGGCTACCAGATGAATGGCATGCCACACACAAAAGTCTCAAAGGCTGAGAGCTTCTTGGCAAAGGGCCGACGACTTGGCTCCGCCCTGCCTGTTGATGTAATACATTGCAGCGGTATTGTCCGTGAGGCTCTGCACCACCTTGCCCCTCAGGTGGGGCAAGAACACCTGGCAGGCCAGGCAGACCACCCACAGCTCCCTGACATTAGTGTGAAGGGCCAGATCGTCTCTCAGCCAGCGGCCTTGAGTGCTGAACTTGCCCAGGTAGGCTCCCCAGCCCAGGTATGAAGCATCTGAGACCAGGGTCAGGGTTGGGGCTGCGAAGGTAACACCCTCCAACACTGACCCAGGGTTCAACCACCACTCCAGGGATGACAGGATGTGATCCAGCACTATAACTACCCGGTCTAGATCGTGTCTGTTGGGGGTGTAAACCGACACCAACCATGTTTGCAGATGCAGGAGATGGAGCTGGGCATGACTAACCACGTATATACAGGCAGCCATGTGGCTCAGCAACCGCAGGCAGGTGTAGGCCGTAATGAGCGGATGGTTCTTCACATGGGAGATCAGGTCCGACACGACCTGAAAACATCCCTCCGGGAGGAAGGCCCTGGCTCGCATGGAGTTGAGAACCGCCCCTATGAACTCTATGCATTGGACTGGCCGTAAGGTGGATTTTTTCTTGTTTATCAACAGGCCCAGGTGGAATGCACCAGATCGAAGCTTCTCTGCACTTGATCCTGAGACCTGCCCTTGATGAGCCAATTGTCGAGATATGGGAAGACCTGGACCCCTCGACGTCTGAGGTGAGCCGCCACTGGCGCCATACATTTCGTGAAGACCCTTGGGGCCAATGAGAGGCCAAAGTGGAGCACCGTAAATTGGAAATGGTGTTCACCCACTATAAAACAGAGGAAATGTCTGTGATCTTGGAATTTGGAGATATGGAAATAGGCGTCCTTCAAGTCGAGGGCAGCATACCAGCCTCCCAGATCCGAGGGGGGGGATGATGGAGGCCAGGGAGACCATGCGAAATTTCAACTTTTTGAGAGACTTATTGAGGCGTTGCGGGTCCAAAACTGGTCTGAGGCCCCCTTTTGTTTTCGGGATTGGGAAATAACGGGAGTAGAAACCTTTCCCTGCCATGTGCTGAGGGACCTCCTCCACTGCCCCCATGCGCAGGAGGTTTTTGACCTCTTGAACGAGTAGTTGCTTGTGAGAAGGGTCCCTGAAGAGGGACGGGAGATGGGAGGAAGGGGCAGCCATAAATTGCAGGGCATAACCTTGAGATGCTATGTCCAGCACCCAACAGTCCGAGGTGACTTGGGACCAGGCCGAACAGAAGGAACAAAGACGGTTGAAGAGTGGGGTGGATCCTGGAAGGTGATTGGGGTGTCGCTCTCAACCGCACCCTCAAAAGAAGCGCTTTTGGTCCCTGGGGTGCAGTTCCCTCTGCCTTGACCTCTGAGCGTGCCTCTTGAACCGAGCCTAGTGCTGTTGGTACCACCAGCTGTTGCTCCGAGGCGGCGGCTGATGAGTGGTGTGAAGGGGGCATTGCTATAACCAGCACTCCCCACACGCTCAAAGAAGGCCTCTGTGCTGGCCACTGGCCGTGTTGCCAAGTCGTTGCCGTTGATGTTGACACGGCCTCAGGTGCCCATTCGTGCCGGTGCAGTCTAGGCAAGGGGCTGAACTGGGCTTCTGTGCTGGAGGAATCTCCTTCTGGTGACCACGGTGGGGCAGTCAATGCCTGAGTTTGTTTGCTGACCGTTGCCGTCGGAGACCAGTGCCCAGCACAAGGTGACTGGTGCCTGTATCGAGGGGACTGGTGCCGGGGGAACCGGGGGTGCAATGAAGAGCGCTCCCACGAGGCAGGCGATCAGGACGTGTGCCGAGAGGATGACTGGCAGGAGGGTGAATGGCGTCGGTAGTACAGAGATTGGCGACTTCCTCTAGGCAATCCGCGTTGAGATGGCAGGGACTGCAAACGTGGCACCAGTGACTGAGGGCGAGCCCCACAGGGTCTGGGCTGTGACTCCAGTGATCTGCGGTGCGGCGGTGGAGAGCGCTGCTTCGTCTTGGGAGATTGGCGGCACTCCACTGCTCCCTGAGTGGTCTTAGCAGCTGGCTTGCCCTCGTGGGAAGCCTTTGCTGGTTCCTGAGGCACGTGCTGCATCGGCGGTGCAGGCGGAGGCCTGTGCTCAGTGCTGGGGGAGCCTGTGAAAGCGTCGGTGCTGTCAAGGTTTTAGATCCCATGCCGCTCCCAGGAGTTGGTGGTGGACCTTTCACGGGGCTAAGGACCCCAACTGGGGAAGTACGAGCGTGCAGCTCCGGAGTGGCCGGGCAGCCCGTAGTGGGTCCCTTGCCCGATGATCCATGGCCCTTTTTGCCTGGTGCCGGGGAGCTATGCTTTTTGGTCTTCTCTTCGGGCACCAGTGACGGGGGTGCACTGCGCACAAAGGCCGATGTACTTCGTGAGTCCTGGTGGGGTTGCATGGAGGCCGGACGCAGGGCGAACTCCATGAGGAGCACCTGTAGCCGAATATCCCGCTCCTTTTGCATGCAGGGCAGGACGTTTTTACAAATTCGGCACTTCTCTGTAATGTGTGATTCCCCCAAGTACTTGAGGCATAGGCCTGTGGCAGTCCATGCAAGGCTTAAACCCTGGAGCCTGGTGCATGTCCCTCCTGGGGTGAAGTCCCCTCTGGGACCCTAACTGCTAACTACTAACTAAACTTAACACTAACTACTATAGACAAACTATTGACAAGGCCCTAAGGCTCGAAGTCAGTAGACGAAAAACCTCTAGCCCTTGCAATGCAAGGAAAGGCGTTCTGACTAACTCCCATGGGCGGTAAGAAGGAACTGAGAGGGCGTAGGGTCAGCAGCGCCTGATGTACCAGCATCTGAGCGCGGCACTCAAAGGGGTGCCACTGCTGACCCTATGGATACCGCTAAGGTAAAAATCTCTGATGACTGCGCACATGGGTGCACGCACACCTAGAATGGAATCGACATGAGCAAGCACTCAAAGAAGAACACAGGTTATAGTTCCAGGAGGGCTGTATCAGACAAAAACTACTCCCGAGGGAATTCTGAGCCAAAAATTTGAAAATTCTGCACCAAAAAAATAAAAATTCTGCACACAATACTTTAAAATTCTGCAAATTTTGTCAATGAATAAATGTGAAGGCTCCAGCATGGCAGTAGTGGGAAGCACAGGACACTGGCTGCATGGAGGTGGGCGATCACCTTGCAGCTCCCCCATGGGACATGGACTCGGCGGTGAGACTGTACCTGACCCTGACACAGTGCAAGGGCCAGGCCCGCCCCAGAAACACTTGCCCCTAGGTGTGTGCAGACAGGCTCAGCCCGGCGGGATCCAAATGTGGACAGACTTATTGTGGGGGAATCCAGATGTGGACTGAGAGGATTCTATGTGGGGCAATCTGGGTGCGGGGGTGTCCGAGTGCGCGGGGGGGTTTCTGGATGCACAGGGGCTCATCGAGGGGATTCCAGGTGCAGGGGCAATGGGACTCTGCAAGGGCATCCAGGTGAAGATGGCTGGTGCTCAGCAGGGGGGTCTGGGCAGTGCATTTCTGAACTTTCATGCTAAAAATTGATGATCAAGTTAAACATTTATATGATCAAGTCAGCTTGTAGAAGCTGTTTATGATCTGAAATGTCATAAAATTTCTTTACACTGTCTCACAGACATTTAATTTTGTCATCTTTGAATATAGTACACAGATTATACATTGCAGCTTTAGGGAAAAACACAAAAAAACCCTAAATAACCTATCTGTTGATCAGCCCAGGACTTTTCCTCTATAAATCTGATGGTTTAATAGTAGTATTTATTGCACCTTGCTTAATATTATGAAAATGATTCCTATTGTTTCATCTCCAAGTATGAAACAAAGGCTCAGTAACAAAGCAAGCATTAAGAACCTGTCAGTTTAATAAAACAAAACTGGAAGCAGCACATCTTCATGAATAAAATGTTAAAAATGAAGTAAGATAAAAGAGGGACAAGTCTCCCTAATATCCCTGGGACCAGCACAGCGACAACACTACAAACATAAGTTAAAAGAAAGATTGTCAGTAATAACTTCCTTTCTATCCAATAGGGGGAGCCTTTTATCTTCATCTACACAGGATTTTCTTCTTTGCAAGGATGGAAACAGAGGTGAACATGCAAAAGGATATAAACAACACTTTATTGATTCACACAGTTCAAATGGAAAAGTTCAAATGATTTGCTTTCACACCCACCCAACATTTCAACTAGTGTAATTAAGAAAGCACATTTTTAAGACAGCAAATGAGCAGTAATGTGTGGCGAAGTAGAGTTGAGCTGGCAAAGGTAACAGAACGAATGCAGCTTCTATGTTTAACTGTTAGTCTTGCAGGGAAAATTTATTACATCCTAATGTTTGTGTCACAACATCATGATGCTAGGTTATAATATTCTCAAAGTATCAGAAAATAGAAACAGTAAAGTTCTATTTGTTAATATCTGATCCCTTCATTCCCTGGCCAATGCAAGATTATTCACCATAGTCCATGTTTTTATGTTGTATCAAATCTAGCTTGAAAAGTCCCAAGTAATGGCTCATCAACTCTTTTTAGGAAGTTTTTTCTGCTATTCACTCCAATTAAATTTTCCTTTTTTAGTGCCATCCCATTACTGCTATTTATACCTCCATATAGACCTAGGCAGAGAACAGAAAATAATATAGCAGAAAATAATTGAGGGGATTTTGAGATTTCAAAATCTGTTTTCATTCAGTTTCAGAACAGAAAAATTGCTTTTTCTATTTTGACTTTATTTTATAATTATAATATAGAATAAGAACATTTATAGTGAAAGTCATTTCAAAAGGAAAAATTAAAAGTTTATATCCAATAATGTTGAAACATCTTGTTTTGATCTTGGAAGTTTTTTTCCTCCTTTTTCCCCCTTGGAATTGGAATTTTGGTGAAAATGAAACGATTTTGCAAAGTGTTTCAATTCAGATGGAACTGAATTTTCTGATGGAAAACCCTTCTGCTGAATTTCTTCTGACAAGTTCTACCCCTACGTGCTATATTATTTTTTCATATCCTTCCATCTGTAAAGCCAAGCTACTCTAATACCATGAGTCTAATTGTCCAGGCTTCCAATGGAAAGAAAGTATAACATATATTTTCAAACTGTAAAAATTACCTAAAAGGAACTCTGCCATCTGTGATGCTGTGCTTTTAATGTGTGATATCACAAGACTTTCCAGGGCTAAAAGCAAATGCTAATCTGCCTTTGGAAAAGTGGGGATCTCTTTCAAAAGTGTATCTTTTCCACTGATAAAAACCTCCCATTTCTAGCCTCGGTGAATCACAGCCTGTCTCTGGTGTACAAAGGAATATTGCTTTGTCATTTGGGGGAAAGTCAATATTTGGGGGGGGAGAAGGAAACAGTTCTCTGGTGTTTTTTGTATGATATGACAGCCAGGTATTTGGAATGCTGGCAATAATGTAGAAAGAGATGGATTAGTGGGGTTGATGATAGTGGAGACTTTTGAAGGGGCATGATACATATAATTTATTACATGGAGATCACTACTACATATGTACATATTCTTTGGTATATTTTAACCTCTAATGATCAAATTATAAACAAAGCCTCACATAATCTGTGGTAAACTCAGTGTTGGCAACTCATGATTTCATTGTAGGTCTTGTGATATTTCGTGTTCTTCGTAAAGCCCCAGTCCCAGGGGACATGTGGTTAGGTGATAATCTCAGCCTTTATTTCAACCAACCAACCAACCAAGTTGCTGGCCCTCGTGGCTGCACAGAAAAGCTTGAAAATGTGACCCAAGGCCACTGTAAAGTTTCAGAAACCAGAGGACAAATAAAAAGAACAGAACATTTATTTTTAAAATCCTTATGATTTTAATCTAATCTGATGATGTACTGGGGCTTTACTCATGATTTATGAACTGGCAATGCTGAACGCTAGATCTAAATTGTGCTGCCAAGCCACCTGTTTTCTGTGGTTCCACAGCACGGCAGACTGGACATTCATCTGCAACATCAGAACAATTAAAACAATTGAGTGGGGTTTTTTATTATTATTAAATTATAACCCTCAGCCGCAATACAGCTTCATTGTGCTAAGCACTATAAAAACAAAGAGGAAATGGCAGTCCCTGATCCAAAGAATGGGATTTCAAATATTGTATAAATTTTAATAATTGTATGTATTCATATTTTAATATGAATAACCCTTTAAGGTTACTTTCATGGTTCCCATGTGTCATAAGTAGTATTGTTTAAAGATGAGGTTCATTCCTGTTTGGAGAGGCCTGCATAGGCCTATGCACCTCTTACAACTCACTTAAATCCTCAAAATATCATGAGTGGGAAATAAAGGATGCATAGCCCTCTGCACAAGGAAGCATTTCACTTTAATACACCATTGGATATGGCATGTAGTGGAGCTGGCCACCCCCTGAGTGCCCCCTTTTGACTAGAGGTAGCTCTGCAGTGCTCCGCCCCCGTTGTTTCCTTCACAGGGTTCCTTAAACTCAAAAGTCCAAAGGAAATAAAAACAGTCTCCAAGGGGGTCCAATTTATTCAGTCTTCAAGCACACACTGGCCTTTCAGGCCTGAACACCAGCTCAATGTCTCTTTCCCCTTAGTTGGCGGGATTCTAGCTCTCTTTCTCAGAGCTTGGCACAGCTCAAAATCTCTGCAAGAGCTAATCTTGCTTTGCTGCGGCCGCCACCCCTCACCCCCCGCCATAACTTCACAGTTTTCTATTTCTAGAACCACCCCCATCCCCTGCTGCTTTTTATAGGGAATCAGCTACTTTCCCAAGGTGTGACTCCTTTAGTACTCAGGGTTGGCTAGCCTCAGGCCCTCCAGCCATTAAGGGGAGAGCCATTCTGTTACATGGCACAAGGGAATCCTGAAATTAATCTTAAAGGGTTAACTGAACACAGTATTCTCCAAACTAGTTAATTGCATAAATAAATAGCACTAGGTAAGAAATGACATTTTGGGGTGGTGGCGGCAGTGAAGTTTCTGAAGAATATTATAATTATTGCCATAGGTTATTAGTATTACCATAGCACCTCGGACATCCAGTTACAGACCAGGATCCTTCTGTGCTAAGTAATGTACAAACAGAGAACAGAGATTACAATGATAGACCTCTCCCAACATTAGCAGTTATCGATGCAAATCAGTATTGTCCAAATGGGGAAAGGGGCAGGTTTAGTGGGGAAATTAAACACTGGGTGTGGGAGGACAAAGAGCCAAATTGACCCCCAACTCTCTCTCCAGTCGTTTAATGAATCAGGTCCACAACATTTAGGCCCTCATCCTGTGGCTGCCACAAAAGAATTGGGGCCTTACTTTGACCCAGAAGTGTTGGAGAGTCCAATACCTTTGTGACCAGAAAGGTTGTTATGGTGAAGTGTCTGCCTCCCTTTCTCCTTCCTCCTCTTCCCAGTTCTGTGTCTCAATTACTTCCTGCAATATGTAAGGTCACACCTTGCCAGTTTCCATTATTGCAAATAGGCGCCAGGGTATAAGCACAATGCCTCCAGTGGCATAGATATGTGGAATATCAGAAATAATTAATAATTAATTACAAGCCTTATTAAAATGCATGCACTCCTCTCTCTTTCCCCCTAGGCAAATGTTGCATTAAAAGTGATAGAAAATTAAGATCAATAAGCTGAAACATACGTTAAAGTGAAATATTGAATTACAATTTGCTATCCTATTACAATTTATCTGGAGAGGATTTCCCTGAAGTCCTGTGTAAAGAGCAAAAAAATCTGCATTTAAATGGGAATATGTTAGTAATGCATGAGCTTGTGCTTTGCAGGTCACCGTGTGCCTGCAGAAGAGCAAGCATTCACTTTACTATTTATTTTTAAAAAATTATAAGGTTACAGCCTGATTCTCCTCTCACCTCCAATGTTTTTACCCTTGTGTAACTTGACTGACTTTGATTTATACTGGTGTAAATGAAAGGAAATATCAGGCCCTTAATCTCGATGTGCTGAAAACTGCAAGTCCTAAATAAAATAAAACATGAACTGCAATTTTCTACAGAGCTGTATGGAGAACAGCAATTGTTTCTTGGAGACTTTCAGACTTTTGCTTTATTCCAGTTTGGAATGAATACCATACATTTGGAAATTCTCTGTAAACTAGAATTTAAAATTTTTTAAAACCAAAATGGTTCACTTCGATCTTTTCAAAATGGAATTCCAACAGGCAGGCTGACAGGCTCTCAGACTATTGGCACAGCTGGGGCTTCCAGGCTCTTGACTCCCTTTATCCCACCATGCCCTCCCAATCTCACTGTGCTGGTGAAACTTTAATCCCTGTCACCGACATACACAGTTGTGTTTTTTGATGAACTAAAGGGGAGAATGCAAGTTAAAAGGTATCAAATGTGTCTCCCTTCATTAAAAAGAAGAACAGGAGTACTTGTGGAACCTTAGAGACTAACAAATTTATTAGAGCATAAGCTT
>NC_048299.1:93371050-93408611 GCF_013100865.1 Trachemys scripta elegans
ATTTGGAGCCCAAAAAGCCGGACATGTCCGGGAAAATCCGGACGTATGGTAACCCTACTTATGCCTGCAGCCAACATCAGCCAGAGGTGAATCAAATCCCAAGTGGCAGCTTTAACTCTTCATTTCATTGCTTTCTCTGGCTTGAACCCCAGACATTTATAAGCATGGTTTTCTAGATATCAAGACATGGTTAATTATTTTTCTCTTCCTCTCTACACTATGTTCTCTGAGTTCCTGATAATTTATGTTAGACACCAATTTATGCCTTATTAAAAAGGCCTTCGTTTTTGTTTTTTATTTTGTTTAAAATTTTCCAGGAAATTATTGATGTTTATTACAAAAATTAAAAAAGAGTGAAAATCCATGCAAAAAATTAATTTCATAGTTTTCCAGAGCAGGGAGTGAGGTCTGGGGGTCTCCCAGGTCTGACCAGGTTACCAAGTGGCCATCTCTCCTTCCAGAGCAGGGAGCCAGGTCCAGAGAGTTTCAGCACTTATTTATTTAGGACTTGAGCACTGATGTACATAAATGCATGTTCATGTGTCAGTCAGTCTTGCATTTATACGTAACCTAATGTATTATTAATATAAACATCTACCTAATATAGTGTTTTGGATTTTCTTAAGTTTATTGCTATTTTCATGTAGTGGTCCAAAATTTGTGTGAAAAAAACAAACAATAGCTTTTGTAAACCTGAGAATTTTTTGGTAAAAATTGGTTAAAACCCCCCAGCGCCTTACATATTAAGAACATAAGAATGGCCATACTGGGTGAGACCAAAGTTCCATCTAGCCCAGTATCCTGTTTTCCAACAGTGGCCAATGCCAGGGTGCTCCACAGGGAATGAATAGAACAGGTAATCATCAAGTGATCCATCCCCTGTTGCCCATTCCCAGCTTCTGGCAAACAGAGGCTAAGGACACTAATAGCCATTGATGGACCTATTCTCCATGAACTTATCTAGTTCTTTTTTGAACCCTGTTATAGTCTTGGCCTTCACAACATCCTCTGGCAAAGAATTCCCCAGGCTGTGTATGTGTTGTGTGAAAAAATACTTCCTTTTGTTTGTTTTAATTTCATTTGGTGACCCCTAGTCCTTGTGTTATGGGAAGGAGTAAATAACACTTCCTTATTTACTTTTTCCACACCAGTCATGATTTTATAAACCTCTATCATAACCGCCTTAGTCGTCTCTTTTCCAAGCTGAAAAGTCCCAATCTTATTAATATCTCCTCATATGGCAGCTGTTCCATACCCCTAGTAATTTTTGTTGCCCTTTTCTGAACTTTTTCCAATTCCAATATGTCTTTTTTGAGATGGGGCGACTACATCTGCAAGCAGTATTCAAGATGTGGTCATACCATGGATTTATACAGAGGCAATATGATATTTTCTGTCTTATTATCTGTCCCTTTCTTAATGATTCCCAACATTCTGTTAGCTTTTTTGACTGCCACTCCACATTGACTGGATGTTTTCAGAGAACTAGCCACAATGACTCCAAGATCTCTTTCTTGAGTGGTAATAGCTAATTTAGACCCCGTCATTTTATACGTATAGTTGGGATTATGTTTTCCAATGTGTATTGCTTTGCATTTATCAACACTGAATTTCATCTGCCATTTTGTTGCCCAGTTTTGAGAGATTCTTTTGTAGCTCTTCACAGCTTGCCTGCAACTTAACTATCTTGAGTAGTTTTGTATTTTCTGTAAACTTTGCCACCTCACTGTTTACCCCTTTTTCCAGATCATTTATTAATATGTTGAATAGGACTAGACCCAGTACAGACTCCTTGGGGACACCACTATTTACCTCTCTCCATTCTGAAAACTGACCATTTATTCCTATCATTTGTTTCCTATCTTTTAACCAGTTACCAAACCATAAGAGGACCATCCGTCTTATCCCATGACATCCCATAAGTTCACTACATGAGTCATTGAGCCAAGATTTAAAGAATGTTTCCTAATAATAGAAAGCTCCCAGCTTTTGTAATGTATTGCTTATTCCTTTCGCTTGTAATATGTTTGTATGAAAAAAAAAATCCTTATAACAGGCCAGACTGGACTTGGGTACAAAGCTTAAATAAATGGGTATTGCACAGCGTGGGAGAGAAGAAATTCTGCTCATACATGCCAGGTGCAGGAAACCAGCACAGCGGTTTAGAACCTACAGAGTGGTGTTGGCCAGTGGATCTGCATAGGCAGCACTGCCCCTCAGCACAAAAAGAGTTCCCAGGCATGGCTTCTCCACAGCCTGCCTTCCCATGCACTAGAACCACCATGGCTCTGCTAAACATATGGTCTCTTGTGCCTGTGGAGGGAGTCGAAAGTGCCTAAGGGTATCAACCTGAAGCCAGCTCGTGGTCTGCGTTTTATCTGAATTTAAACAGGTAGGCCTCATCCTCATGTAGTCTTACAATGGTCACCAACAGTAATTCAGCTCTATCTCCAATATCTTACATTGATACACCCGGGTTGATTTGCCACTCTGGGACAGTGTGCAAATATGATTAATGTGTGCATGGAAAGGGCTCAATTATGCTTCCGAGCCTGTGGTGTTTTGGTGAGACAGGAGCACAGCACCCAAGTGGCAGTGACTGGAGCCATTAATCATAGGTAAAGCAACAGGTGACTACAATTGTTAGGATTAATGCAAACAAACCCAATACTCAACCTGCCAACTAAGGTGGCTTAGGAAGAAGCTTTCCCTGGGAGCAAAGGAAATGGACGCCAGCCACGTTTCCAATCCAGCCACACATGCCCCTATTGGGATTTGCAATGCTGCTGGCAGTGCTAGTCACTGCACGCAAGGACTGCAGCCTGTCGCATTACGGTTAGTGGGCTGGAGGAGGGGGTGAAAAAAGGCTCCCTACATGCAAAATTCCAGAGCAGACACAATTTGGCTATTAGTGCTCTGGTTATACATAGCAGCCTTTGCTCAAACTAAGCCTTACAATAAACAACTCTACTGTGCAGGCTTTAACAGCAAACTGCCATTTCCTACAAGAACTTTATAGTGTTTATGGAAATATGATATTGCATTTACATAGGCAAATGAAAAGAACAAACTAGAGCATTCATCCTCATGCACACAAGGTCATCACCAATGAAGCAGCTGCGTTTTTGTCTAAACCATTCCTGTTGAAGGGGTCATTATTAACATTTTAAAAATATACATTGATCTGCTGCAGACAGCTCACAAGGTGTATGCTCATCTCCTTGCTCTCTCTGGCAGCTGATCTATTTTTGAGCTCAGGTGAATGACAAATAAGGCCTATTATATGTCTAATGGAAAACTGACAATGTTTATCTTTATCCTTTCTAGCAGCATTGGGCTGGGATGTTTTTAAACTTCCAATATGTAATGATTTTTACTCCTACAACCACTACGTTATTACTTAGAATTTTAGATTACTGCACTTTCTTCATAAAAACAATTAGACACAGATAATATCACTCCAAGGATGAGGCCAAGCCAATTATTTCTGTTACAAAATATCCCCTTAGATTTGCATGTGAACTTTCAAGGTTTTTTGATTTTTAATTTTAATCACTTGGTCTTTACATTAAACAAATTCCTTCTACTAGCAACACACTGTGTACATCTAACATCTACACTATTTCATTTATAAAGTTATTACTGAGACTTTTTTTTAAGCCGTCTGTTTATATAAAATCTTGCCGATGCAAAATATAGTGAACACGCACAAATTGTTGGCATTCATAGAGTGGCAGCCACTGCCAACTTGTTCTGTAGAAAATCAGCAAAGTGTCTATGGGCACCCAGAAAATACAGCAAGGAATTTCATAAGACCCCAAAGATAAAAAAAACAAAAACAAAACCCCAAGCCCATGATCCTGCAATTAACTGGTTATTCCCATTGAAGTCAATGCAACTATTTGTATAAGTAAATGTTACAGGACTGGCAATTACTGGTATGAGTAAAAGTTGCATGGCTGGGCATCAATACATTTTAGCTAAATATATTAGCCTAAATCCTTTGTGGTGCTGAGCACAAGTAACTCCCATTAACTTGAATGGAAGTGATAAACAGCTATCACCTCTCAGGATGTACCTCACTGTAATGTACAACTTTTTTCTCGGTAAAAATTATTCATTGGGAAGCAGGGAAGGAATCTGAGGCTTTTACAAAAGTCACAGAATTGTATGTTCTGCTCTGTTTTCATTTTGATACAGCCAAACTTGATATCTTTAAGATCTGCTTTGCAAAGTTAGGGCTTCCAATGTCCAAAATTACCAAGTGTTTTCAGTACTAAACAGAGATAGTTGGTAATGGTTCCAGCATGAAGTCATCCTGTAATATCATATGTGGCAACATTGTGACAGAACATCTGTGAAAATATCGTGACGTCGCCATCCACCTTGCATGTGGTTACACAAAACACCATTAAACTTTGTTTTCAAATAAAATGGAATTCATCTTGCTTCTTACATTTTTATTTTTTACAGTACAAAGTAGGTATGGTTTCAAGGGCCCCCTTTTACAAGGTGCTGAGTGTCTCCTTCAATGCCTTAACTTCGGTGGAGGGTGCTCAATTGCAGGTCAGGGCCTCAAAGCAAAAACTGGACTGAGGTGGGGAAGGTGTGTGTCCTAATGAAAAATCCAAGCCAGCATGTATACAGGGAGTTGAATCTACATAAATCCATGGTGTGTCCAAACCCATGAATACTGCCTAGTTCTGTTCATTTCGTCTAAAAAAAAGAGATAGTGGAACTGGAAAAGGTTCAGATAAGTGCATCAAAAATAATCAAGGGTATGGAATAACTTCCATATGAGGAAAGATTAGGGCTGATCAGCTTTGAAAAGATGACTAAGGGGGGATTTGATAGAGCACTGGTTCTCAACCACGGGTACGCATACCCCTGGAGATATGCAGAGATCTTCCAGGAGATACATTAACTCAGATATTTGCCTAGTTTTACAACAGCCTACATAAAAAGCACTAGCAAAGTCAGTACAAACTAAAATTTCATACAATGACAAACAAGAGGAAGTATTTTTTCCACACAATGTACAATTAACCTGTGGAATTCATTGCCTTGGGATGTTGTGAAGGCCAAAAGTATAACTGGTTCAAACTAGAGCTAGATAACTTCATTGAGTATAGATCCATCAATGGCTTTTAGCCAAGATGATCAGGGATGAAAAGGGATGATCATGATCATCACAAGTCTCTAACAGCCAGAAGCCAGGAGGGAAAGCCTGGCATGGATCTCTCCAAAATTGCCCTGTTCTGTACATTCCCTCTGAAGCTCTGGTACTGCACACTGGGCAATATGGACCACTGGTCTGACCTAGTATGGTTCTTATGTTCTTATCTCTGTAGTTGTCTAATATACATTTTTTCCAGTGTGTGCATAAGCTGCCCCGTGTGTCAACGAAGAGAGCATTTTAGAGGCCTGCTCAGCAGTTGAAGGTCCCTTGGATTCCACAGTACCCTTGATAAAACTCTAGAAAAGATTCCACAAGGAACAATCCTGTATCAAATTGGGATAGGCTCTTTCTTCTCTCTTTCTAACTTCTGTGGATTCCGATTTTTATTTATCTAATTGTACAATAGCTATTTCCAAGGCTTACACCAGGCTAAAGGATTCCCTTTTCTCCCCCTCCCCCTCAGCAAAATGTGCATGGCTTTTGATAGTTTGGGAATGTTTGCATTTGGATGTGGCAGTAAACAGCTGAACCAGTTCCATTGAGAACATTGAGAGCTGCCATGTAAGAACCTGGGCAGCAAGGGATACTAAGATAGCAGAAATTCCCATAAATTGGGCTGTTGGTTTTTCACACAGTTATGAGATTCACAGTTCATTTTTATTCTCCCTGATTTCATTGTCACTGATTCTGGAGGAGGAGGAGGAGGAGGCCATTATTATAGTAGAATGCCAATCTCAAGGATTAGAAGTCAGGTCCCCCAAACTATAAGAGTGGCTTAAAAATCATGTTTTTTTGTTTTTGTTTTTAAATTGGGTTTCTTTTTCTTTGCCTTCTGGTTTCTAAGCTTTTAGGTTACACTCACTTCAACATTCAAGATTTTCTTGTCAACCATCATGAGAGCTGGAAACTTACAATTTTTTTCATGAATCAGCTAAGAATCTCCTGATTTCAGCAACTGGGCCTCTAAGAAAAACATAAATAACTCAAAACTTGCCATAAAAATCACAAGAGCTAGCAACACTTGCTATTATACAGATGAATTGGCAGGATAAAGGAATTTAAGTAACTAAGCTATTAGTTCAGTATTACTGAATTGGTTTTATTTAAAAATAAAGGGTATTATTATTACCATCATTGACTTTATTGAAATTATGCAAGCCACCATTTTTTTTTCTGTTCTCTCTCTGTTTATTATAAACCTATATAGTCAGAACTTTGGACGTTATTTTCTATAAAAATATTAAATAATAAAACAACATAAGTTAGCCATTGAGCTCTAGGTATCTTCTGCGTGACCCATTACTGTAGCAGCTGACTGCCTTACAAATTCTAGAAAGGACACAAATGAATTGTATTGGTATATGAATTTGTACTTCAGATTGCTTATGGCTCAGATATATTGGGAGATTTTTCTTAGTTTTGTTTGTGTTACATTCTTTGGCTTATTTTATCAACATACCAAGGGTTTCTATTTGCTGTAAATAAGATAGGGGATTTATCAGCTTTAAGACAGAGCCAAGTCCCAAAGATCTTACTCTTACACTGAGCTGAATGCAAAGATCTTTATTCTAGCACTGAGCTCAACGTTGAGGTCTTTAACTCAGTTTTCCACTCTGGTGAATTCGCATTGGTTTCAATAGTGAGTAGAGCCCACAGTGAATACAATTTTCAATTGAAAAAAAGTTCTCATTCTCTGTAATCTTCTTTGAAGTTCCCCCCACCCCACTCTTTTTTTTGGGGGGGGAGAGGGAGTCCCTTTTGCAAATTGGCCAAGCAATATCTCTGAATTCAAAAATGTGTCACATACTCATAGGCCTGTGATAGTTAAGGATTCAGTGGTTTTGGATACATTTTCCTTCAGAGACCACAAACATAGAACAAAACTTCTGCCTAGGCTGAGTGAAATTAAAAGCCTCGGCATTAATCATGCAGTTTTGTATTAGATACCGACCAAGTCATGTGATGTAATCTCTTGACCCTTAAAAGCAGAGGCTTAATGCACCACTAAATTAATGTACTGGTATACTCTGCAAAGACATTAACGTTTTAATAGTGCAACTGATCACATGTAGTCCATCCTTCAAATATGTTGTTCAAGATGAATTACAATAGTAACACTGCAGTACAATGATGTATGTCAGTGGTCTCTACAATTCTAGGATATGGAGGACCTGTTGTTGGCTTTCAACTTAACCATAAACCAGAAGTAAAAAAGAAACTTCACTCTCCACCTTAAGAACTCTGGAGGAAACCAGAAGGAATACAAATTACAAAGGCAGTGCCACAAAATGGAATAAAGTGTTAAAATAAGAGACTAAATCACCTACATTATCGCTTGTCTGGATTTCTGTCAACACCAACTAATTTCCAGCAGTTGGGGTTAAAAGACGATGACAACTGCAATTGTAGACTAAGGAAATACACTCTCAAAGCATATCATTTCAGGACTGTTCTGAATTCTTGTCAAGTGAATCTGATTTATAGCATGGGACATGCCTCATCTTGACTGAAATCTCTGTTCTTTTTCAGGCAGATATTATTCAACACCAAACACTAACATTTGAGAAGCAGATGGAAAGACACATCAGTAATTACTGAAATCACCTTTCAATGTTTTATTTTAAATTTAAAAAACATTTATAGGTATTTAGTATTTTATTGGACATGGTGTCTCCTATTTTGGCCACGGTGTATAAACACTCCCTGATTTCAGGTTTCAGAGTAGCAGCTGTGTTAGTCTGTATCCGCAAAAAGAACAGGAGTACTTGTGGCACCTTAGAGACTAACAAATTTATTAGAGCATAAGCTTTTGTGGGCTACAGCCCACTTCTTCAGTATCACTTAATAAAATATTTGATATTTATATAGCACTCCCTGTTGCTTTACAGACATTAGTCAATCCATCCTGACAAAATCACCAAGTAGTAATTATTAATCCATTTTACAAATAGGAAAATGGAGCCCCAGAGAGGTTAAGAATATACCTAAATCTACACAGAAAACAGTGTCATAGCTGGGATTATAAATCCTCATGGGGCAGGGACTGTCTCCTACATATGTTTGTACATTGCCTAGCACAGTGGTTCTCAAACTGTGGGTTGGGACCCCAAAGTGGGTCAGGAACCCTTTTTTTAATGAGGTCATCAGGGCTGACTTAAACTTGCTGGGGCTGAAGCCCCACCACCCAGGGCCAAAGCTGAAGCCCACAGGCTTCAGTCCTGGATGGCAGGGCTCAGGTTACAGGCCCCAAGCCTGAGACTGAAGCCCTTGGGCTTTGGCTCCCTCGCCCAGGGCAGTGGGGCTCAGGCGGATTCAGGCTTCTGTCCCCCATCCTGGGATCGTGTAGTAATTCTTGTTGTCAGAAGTGTGTCACGGTGCAATGAACTTTGAGCACCCCTGGTCTAGCACAATGGGCCCTCAAACCCAATGGGGGCTGCTAGGAGCCCTCATAATACGAACAACTAGAGTTGATTGAAAAATAGCTATTTTCTGTGAGAAATTTCAATTTTTTTTTTGTTTCCAGCGAAGTTTCACATGAAAATATTTTGTTTGTTTTTTTCAATGAAAAAACAAAACCTGAACATTTTCAGTTTTTTAAACAGTTTTTGGTAAAACTTTTTAAGATTTCATCAGTTTTCAATTTCCAGTTTTACATTAAAAATCTCAAAAAAACATTGTTGAAAATAAATTTCCATGAACATTTCTCTCAAATGAAAAGCCATTTTTTGTCAAAACTACTTTTCAATAACAAATTTCAATCAGTTCTATAGACAAACAACAATGGAGAGCTCCTGCACTCATTCTGCACTCAGGTCATTGCTTCCTCAAAGCATCAGAGAGATGAAAATATTACACTGTAAAAAAAGCTTTTAAATCAAAGATGTCATATACAGCAGACTAAGGCAGTCCTCAAAGATATGGCAGGAATATAAGAGAAGGAAACAAGCCACAGACAAAAGAGATGATGATGATGCAAAGCTGGGCGAGTATTAATACCATCTGCCATCTGAAATTTCCAGGTGATGGGGAAGATAGCTAGTGTGGGTGATTAATTCTAACTTTATTTTTTTTGTTTGTTTCCACACATCTTTTAAGTGTATCCATTTGCTTAAAATTAAACCTGTCCCCAAGGCACAATTGTGTATTTTCAGTCAAGTTAAACTAATGATAAGAACATTCCAGCCTATTGTATCTTGAGGTTTAAAAGACACTCAGCACTAGACTCGTACCACATGGTTACATAAGAATAGTTTTAATGTACTTCCTATGCCTCACCTGGTGTGTTTAGCGATAGTTTTAGAGATATAATGTCACCTGCATTTTCCCCCTATGTTCTAATCTACAACAGGAACATACAATGAGAACACAACAAGAATTCAGGGCCATCCTAACAGAATAATCTGGAAAATAGAATAGGTGTGTAATCCTGCTCTCTGATATCCCCATCACCACAATTTGAGTAAAATTAGTTATTGCACAAGCAGAAGTGTTTTACAAGGCATGCAGTGATGTACATATCTAAAGACTGAAACTGGCACAATGTACAGTGATTGTTGGGCATTTTCATGACAAGTCAAATCCAGCTGTTTTAAAATGAGCCAGACCTGAACATGTATTCACAATAGAGGTTCGAACTTTTCTGTTGATGCTTCACAGCACTTGTCCCCAAGTGATAGTAAATGTACTTCTTCCTTTAACTGGATCTCCTTGGGAATTGTTGATGCTGTTGATTGCATTAATCTTATGGAATTCAATGCAAATATGAAATTTCTGGGTCGCCACCACTTAGAATCATAGAATATTAGGGTTGGAAGGGACCTCAGGAGGTCATCTAGTCCAACCCCCTGCTCAAAGCAGGACCAATCCCCAACTAAATCATCCCAGCCAGGGCTTTGTCAAGCCTGACCTTAAAAACCTCTAAGGAAGGAGATTCCACCACCTCCCTAGGTAACCCATTTCAGTGCTTTACCACCCTCCTAGTGAAAATGTTTTTCCTAATATCCAACCTAAACCTCCCCCACTGCAACTTGACACCATTGCTCCTTATTCTGTCATCTGGTACCACTGAGAACAGTCTAGATCCATCCTCTTTGGAACCCCCTTTCAGTTAGTTGAAAGCAGCTATCAAATCCACCCTCCTTCTCTTTTGCAGACTAAATAATCCCAGTTCCCTCAGCCTCTCCTCATAAGTCTCATGCTCCATGCTCTTTTGATTCAGAAATTTCCTCTTTCTGATCTTTTCTGTTTTCTTATTTTTTTGCCCTTTGCCGGCCTGTGATTTTCACTACATTTCTTAGAAGAGCTAGGATTGTTGGGAGATATTCTGTATTTTCTTTCAGTTTCAGTACAAAATTCTGCGCCACCTTAATGTCCCCTTTGTTCTGATTGAAGTAGAAGATCAGATTTATTTCAGATTGTGATTTAGAAATCCTTGATTAAATGTATCTCTTGTCTGATTTCCTTGATGGTTGCTATGGCTTTTGGATAGTGTGTCTTATTTCCACAAATTGGAGTCTTTAGTTTTGATTGACATGTTCAGGAGCTTGGACGTTTGCTTAGGTGTTGTCTAATTTATGGCCTGAATCTTGCTTTTGTGTCCTCATGAAGTCAGTGTGATGCTCCTTTCCTTGTTCCTGAGATAAGGGAGAGCCTTAACAAAGAGATTCTGATTCCTCTTCTAAGGGGAAAGAATGATCCTGCATAATCTTGAATTTCAGACTCATTGAGAGGAACAGCCACTTCAGCACATCGAGGTACTGAGGCGATTTGAAGACTATTTTGAGGCATTCCCATAAAGATGGCATCAGGCATTTTAGCACTAAATGGGAAATTCTAAAAAAAATTATCTAGTTGGGGCTCCCTTGTTATGAAGAAAGTTGAGGACATCCCCTTATAACAGGACGCTGCTCCTGAGACACGTGTATGACCCAGAGCACCATTTCAAGGCCTCAGCCTAAAGCGAAGGTCATGCAACAGCTGGTCAGAGAAGGAAACACAGGGTCAAAGGAAGGACTTGGCAGGGGCTCTCCACACCAGCCACATGGAAGGTGTGGTAGGACATACTTGTGGGGAGCATGATGAAAGCCTTAATGGTGAGAGACTTTAGGAGAGGTTATGCAGCAGGTTCAGAGGTTCCAGAGAGAATCACAGAGTCTAATACAAATTTTGTTTT
Organism: Trachemys scripta elegans; assembly: GCF_013100865.1. Lineage (NCBI taxonomy): Eukaryota > Metazoa > Chordata > Testudines > Emydidae > Trachemys > Trachemys scripta. Next base: position 93,382,402 of record NC_048299.1, read on the forward strand.
GAGCCGAGATAGAGAGGTGAGCCCATGCATGAGTAGTGATATCACTACATTGCATGAGGATATGATCTTATATGCAAGAATGAAATCAGGTTATACATAAGCTTCATTCTAAGGAGTTCATTCTGGGGCATGTAAGTGGAGATGAGAGCAATAAAGTGTAAAATTTGAAAGTGATGTGCAAAAAGGTAGCAACATGACTGTTTTAATGTCAGTGGCAGCCAGGTGGATAAATTTCTGCGTGCTACTTTGAATGTGTAGCCATAAATAGTCAGCTCATTCTTGGGCAAAGGGCAAGGACCCTTAAAGAAAGCGGGAACTCTGCATAAAGTTGTTACTCTGATAACAAGTCTAGAGTCAATCAGCTTCAAAGAATGATTTACAGAAATTTGAAGTATATGATGTTGGAAATGGACCTAGGAGCTTAATGCTAATGCTGTACACTAGGACAGTCCCCTGTTTAGACAAGGAATTGGACTTGCTAGGGTATTGCTAAAACCCATCATTTTGGGGCAGGAGGCAAAAGGCAGCCATAGATTTGACAGTCAGAAGGGAAAATGACATTTGGGAAATTTGCTCACTTGATGCAATTCACTAGCTGATCTCTTTTGCCTGAGATAACCATAGGTAAACTCCCATAAGGATTTTCATTCTCTCTCCTGAATCCCAGACATCAAGTCAGCAGAGGCTGAATGCAACAAGGAGATGACCTGCTTAATTTGTAGAACAGAGAACAGACAATATCATTGACATAGTGTAATGAGCCGTTTCCCTTCTCCCCACTGTGATTAATGGTGTGGAGAGGAGGCCTGCTCTCTGAGCTGACAGACAGGATTCTGGCCCTAGGGGCATGCCCTATATATCGCTCTGTGTGAGCACATGCATGAAAGATTGGCAGCTCAGAGCTGCGTCAAGGACCTCTGCTATTGTCCAGCTTACTCTTTTCCAAACTCCTCACACAATCTGTCTAGCTTCCAGGGAGGCATCTTTAGAACAGTATTACTTGATGGAAGGAACTGCTCTTCTTGATGCACATAGTGCAAAGTGATGTGACAGTGACTGATAGCAAAAGGGGGAGGGGGGTTGCTTTAGAACAGTAAGAGGTGGTCTGGGAAGAACAAGAAAAGATTCATCATTAGAACATCATGTCTGCATTGGAAGACATAAGAGTGAGTTGCTGTTTATTCTAGACACTAAAATCAGTTAAACTGACATAAGTGTAGTGCGATAAAAATGGTTTTCGGGTGAATACTTTGGGGCTTTTTTAAACTGATTTTCCCCAAATGGAAATTTGTAATACGTTTAGGCATCTATCAATGCGCTCCCCTCCCCTCAGTGTTAATGGCCATTGCAATGAGAACAGATACCTCAGAGCCTAATCCTACCTTAACTTAGACTGGTATGGTACGCTCCCAGGCACCTCGGGCCCTGACTATCCTCTCACATCGGAAAACCAATTATGAATTTTTATTAAATAAAACAATTAGGCTGATAAAATACACTAGACTGAGATGCACTGTGTATTATTGGTGTTTTTGCAGTCATGTTATGGATTTTAAGGTCCAAGAGCAGAAATTGCTTCCATCACTCATTTTTGTATCAAAAATGAAAAATACACCCTTTGTATAAAATCTGCTACTCTAAAACATGGTGTGTTCAAAGCTTTGGGTTTTTTTAGTTGTTCATTTTATTTTGCCTTTAAAAAAAAAAAAACAACTTGGGGAGTTGGAAAATGATAGTGAAATCAGAAAACATTACAGTAAAACTTCAGTAAACTGCAATAATCTGAACCAATAGTGCAGCATCTTGTAGTATTTGTTTTCAAAAAGCGAGGTGGGGTGGGAGAGAAGAATACTATTACAAAATACTGCTAATGAAAAGACCAGAGACAGTAAAAAGATGTTAATGGGAAACGGGCTTATTTGAATGTATACTACAGCTGGATTTGATGTTCAGGGATTTCTTTTTACATAAAACACCAAGTTTTAAAGTGGCAGTAGTCATACCTGAAACCTCCATCTCTGCTGCTATTTGGAATTAGGAGTTCTACAAGCTTTCCATAGGAAGCTGCCAAGCCTGCAATCAGCCTCAAGGAATTGCCTCGCTATTAAGATGATAGCATTGTACGTTTCCTTCCATTGTATGTATATGTATATCTGTGTCTATTTCAACCACACAAGCTAGTGTTGGGCCCGGTCTACACTTAAAACTTATACTGTCATACTTATGTCAGTCAGAGGTGTGGAAAAACCACACTGCCCAGCTGACCACTATACTGACAAACCTCTGGCTGTAGATGCAGCTATGCCAACAGGAGAGGGCTTCTGTCAATGTAGCTAATGTCATTCAGGGAGGTGATGATTCTATATGGGCAATCTCCTTCTGTCTGCATACGCTGCATCTACAGTAGGGGCCTATGCCAGCATACTTAAGCAGGCATAGGCTCTGTAGTGTAAATATAGCTTTAGAAAAGGTCTTCTATGGTGACTGTCTCAATGCCAGTGCAGAAATCATTTGGTCCAGAAACAAGGCTTGAATTCTGGACCCTCCGATTAAAATTTTGATGCACTACCATCTCAGGTATCCAGGTGTATATAAAGAAAGCATTGGACAATAGGCTATAGTACACTGTTTGATACACACTATTTTAGGAGTGTTCTAGGAGTCATCATGAGGCAATGTAGCCAGAGCACTGAACTGGGACTCAGGATACTTAGGTTTTATTCTGACCTCTGCCTCTGGCCTGCTGGGTTACCTTTGGCAAATCAGGTCATATCTTTGTGCATCAATTCCCCCATCTGTAAAATGGGGATAATGATACTGACATCCTCGGAAAAGCCCTTTGAGATCTATGGCGGAAAAGCACTGTATAAGACCTAGGTATTATTATTATTATTATAAATAAAATCTCCTCCACTAACGGATTAATTTGAGATGCTCCCAAACCAAAATGCTGGATGTAACTGCCCCTAAAACTTTATAGACATTTGGATGCAGGTGCAAACTTTGCAAGTGGCCCCCATCTCAATATCAGGGCCAAACTTTCTACAGGTTTGAAAGTACCTGTCATTTCTATTAGTATTCCCCATCATATGTATGAGAAATCTCTTTCAACCAATAAAAACTTTAAAGCAAGTAGAGTGTGATCACTGCAATGGGATGTAGCAAAACACTGAAACGAAACAGCTCTTTGGAGTTCAGTTGCAAGCCTGTAGGGCTCAGACATATCTTTAGGATCAACTCACACTTAGGCCTAGTCTTCACTTACCGGCTGGTCCGGCGGCACGCCATCGATGTTCTGGGATCGATTTATCGCGTCTGGTTAAGACGCGATAAATCGATCCCGGAAGTGCTCACAGTCGGCGCCGGTACTCCAGCTCGCCGAGAGGAGTACGCGGCGTCGACGGGGGGAGACTTCCGGCCGCGTCTGGACCGCGGTAAGTCCGGAGTAAGGTACTTCGAATTCAGCTACGTTATTAACGTAGCTGAATTTGCGTACCTTAGTCCGAAGTCCGGACTAAGTGTGGACCAGCCCTCAGTTTGGACTTAGCCTCGTTCGGTCAGCTAACTGCTTTTTCCTTTAGCCCATGATTTAGCAAAGCACTTAAGCATGTGCTTAAAGCTAAGTACATGTAGAAATCCTGTTAACATTGATAGGATAGTACATGCCCGAGTGTTTTGCTGAATTGAGGCCCTAACCAGTATTAGATCCAGGATTTGAAAAGGGACATGATGGTGTAGTGAAAAAGGATGGAGTTAAAAATGTGGAGCTTATGAAGATTTAAGAAAAAAGGGCCAGGGGAGTGAAGAAGATGTTACATCTACAGGACTTCAGAATATCTGGAACCACCAGTGCCTCTAATCCTTAATTATTTAAAAACCTATTTTGACTTAAGCTCTTTATTTATGCTCTAAATAATGGTGAAACAAATCAATAATTGTGGGATCTGAAAACTATTCTCTTTTCCCCAACAGCCGTTTTCCTCACGGTGATTATTGTAATTCCCCTCCCCACCCCTCGTCTCTTGAATAAACGAAGGACACTTGCTTCACTTAGATAGGCCTTGTCTAAGCCAAATGGCTATACATTTTGACATGCACTGTTAAGAAGCACATGGCTCTGAAACTAAAGGGCATTTGCTAAGAATGGATTGGGGTTCAAAAACCAGTGAATCTGGGAACCAAGTTGTCTCTCCCATTTTGGCACAACTTTGTTTCAGAGGGCAGCAGTTGTTTTCTTTCACACATTAAAAGAAAATGGAGTTAATTTGACCCCGTGCTGTGCCAATTTCAAGGGCACTCTGAAAACCTGGTATTACTTTCTGAGGAAGTTAAGGAGAGGAGGGGGCGAAAAACGCCCAAACCACCTGCCTTTAACACATGAACTAGAAATGTGAACTTGGAAATACATTCCATGAAGTGATCTAGACATTCCGACAGCTGCAATTTATCAACATAAATTACTGTGCTTAGCTGCAAAGCTTCTGTCATACAAAGACAGTGCACTTCCTAAATTACCTACTGCCCTCTTCAATAATAATCTTAGTTTTTAAGATCTAGATATCCACTGATCAGAGACACCTCAATGCATACAAAGACAGAAAAATTCAAGTCTAATGTACATCACTGGACACATTCGCACACTGCTCTATTAATCTTTAGATTAGGGTCATTTTTCTGCCTAGATGTGGCAACAGATTACTTTTAGAGCAGAAAATGGGGGAGGGACACTTAGACAGGGTGCAGACTGAGCAGTAAACAAACCTGCCTGCCTCCCTTTAATTTTAATAAAAGAAAGAACCTTCTGACAAAAGTTTCTGTTAAACCCCTACTGACAGCCACAGATAAAATTTGAGGAACACAGCGTCATGAAAACATCAGGAGCTATGGTAGCTTTAGTAAATATAACTGTAGTTTTACTAACAAAAACACCATATACTGTAGATCCAGGCAACTAATTTTATATATATATTTTACACACTGCATCACTGAATTTTGCTTTCTCTGATCTCAGTTCATCAGGATCAAGTTACCTGGCAGTTCTAGAGGTGTTTTTCTTTTTTTAAAGTATGGTGTCTCCTGTTTGACCCAAGCCACTCACACTGCTCCTTTACATTTTCACCATCTCTTTTTCAGTGGTCTTCCTGGGGCCAAAACTTCACTCACACAAAACAGGCATTGAAGTCTATAGGAATTTTACATGAGTGAGGTGAGCGGGATTTGACACTTGAACTTTTTCATCTCTGGCGACTTGTTACCAGTACTGGTGTATGTTTCCTCTTCCGTCACTGTGCAATGTTTTTGAATCATATCAGTTTGCTCCTTAATTTTCATTGCGGATACTGATGCTTGTGTGTTGTACTCTAATGCTCCTTTGCTTGAGACTTTTAAAACTAAACTAGATAATGCACCTGAAAATACACTGCAGGGAATAATCCTACATCGTTAATGGGTCTTTGTTCTGCATTGTTTAATAGATCTTTTTCATCTTCGATGCCACCTCTTCTCAGTTATACTTTTTGAAAACCATGTCCACCAGCAACTCAGTTTCATGGCAAATGCCCACATTTGTATTCAGGACACTTAATTCTCTATCCACATCAATATAAATCCAGAGTAACTCTACTGAAGTCAATGGAGCAACACCAGTGTAAAACTGGTGCAAGTGAGAGGAGAATCAGGACCAGGAAAAAAAAGCTGCCCTTAATTCAGTCATCATATTGTGTTCACCTTTCTTTACAGACTTCCTGCTTGTTGTTAGGCTTGACTCTTCAGAACATGCTTTCTAGAACCCATATTGTGTTCTCACTTTCTTTATTGCCAGTCCCTGCTGATGGCATGTCAGGGTACAGCGAGTGCATGAAGCACTCTGACAATCTCAGACCAATGGAACAGCCCATATAGAGCCATTCCTGTAGCTGTAAGTTAGATCAGCACCGAGGATGCTCTAATTTATGCCAGGGGCCAAACTGGCCTCCCAGATTGTCCCAGAATTAGTATGGGAGAAGAGGGTGGAAAGATGCTCCCTCAGGTGTTGTGACCTCAGCTCAGGAGTACCTGAAAACTGAGACCTTTGGATGTATTTATACAGTACCCATATATAAAGCACGGTCTTAGCAGCCCTGCTTATATATAGTATACACACACACACACTTTCCAGTGTGTACCTCTAATTGTCAAGGACTGTTTCTATTTTCATTTTATATATATCATTTTTAAGAGGTATCACCTCAGGCTGTCTTATATACTGGCTATACAAAGTTGTCAGCGAGCATCTCATTTTTAATTTATATGATAAACTTTTGGTTTTGTATGTTCAAGATCTGAAACAACTTCATTGCCAGTTAGAAAAGTTCACAAACAGGTGGAGCCTTACATGGCTGCTGTCTTTTGGTATTGGGGAAGCCAAACACAGACTGGAATGGTTTGAGACAGAAGGAAGATATTGAAATCTGAGGAACAGACTGTACTATTATCAGGTGGCCCCACGCATTAACCCTGGAACCAAGAGTCACGTGTTTTGCTAATTGTTCTCTCAAAGGTTTATCATTTACTAGGCAGCCTTCAAACCCTAACTGCCATTTGTCCTGCACAAAAGGAGCCTCTTTATTACAGACTCTCATTGATATTAAAGACATTTGTCCTACAGCACAGAAAATCCCAAGCAAGACAGAAGAACTTTTAAGGCTTTGGGACTTTAGGATGTTAACATTATTCCTGTTGTATTGCATCTTAGTATAATGTAAAATGATACATCCATGCACTAGAGAAAGATCTATCCATTTTTAGAACCGTTTCTTGCAGAGTATGCTGGTTCTTGATATTTCAGATGCTAAGGCCGATATTGCTGAATTCGACTCCCTTTTCAAGCATTCACCACCCAGGGCCGTCTCGTGGTTGCACTGTGGAGGTGAGGAAAGAAATTTATTCTGCCACTGGGTGGGAGACTGACCAAATGAAATAGAAAAGGCAGGCTGGAAGTGCATCCTAAAGCACATGTACAAGTGGTGTCCAGGAGATCACATTTTGGTTCCATCTGGGCACTGAACCAAGGACAAAAGACCAGGCTCAGTTGGACTTTTGGCTGCGAAGAATGGCTGGGCCCTGCCGCTACATAACAGGGTGAAACAGTTGTACATCACATTGAGAAGGCAAACGTTGAACCTTATTATGTTAATAAACTCTCAGTTTTTGTTTCCCTTGTCAGTGGAATGGAAGCAAAACATTAACCAATGCACTTAAATGCACATGGGAGAAATGTAGGAACTATGGATAATGTTTGCTTTACCCAGGGGCAGATTAGGGTTTTGTGGGGCCCCTCGGCCACAGCAAGTGGGAGCCCCTCCCCACGCCTTGCGCTTGCTGTCCCCCGCCTCCCCCAGCACTCCTTCCAGGGAAATGGGGTCAGGGTGCGGGGGCTTGCCCCTCTCCACCCACCTGGTGCTTTGGTTGGGGGGTGGGTGAGCAGAGCGGGGCAAGCCCCCACGTCCCATCCTCACAGCCTGGCTGGAGCGCTGGGCAGGCGGAGCGGGGCAAGTCCCTGTGCCTTATCCCCGCTGCCCGGCTGGAGCGCTGGGTGGGCAGAGGGGGTCGTGGCACAGGGGTGCCCATTTTTCCAGGGTCCCCCAATTGGCCAGGGCCCCAGGCACGGACCCCGTTGGCCCAGTGGCTAATCCGCCACTGGATTTACCAATGAAAAATATTTGCCACTTTGCAGATGCTCAGACATGAGTTGCTCTTAATTGAAAGGGACATCATTAATTTTGATAATAGTTTCACCAGTGTAAATCCAGAGTAACTAACTGATTTCAATGGGGTTATTCAAAATTTACACTGGTGCAACTGACAGCAGGATCTGGTCCAGACTCTGATGTTAGGGCTCGTTTACATGAACAATTAGGCAAGTCAGGGTGTGAATCTACCCTACACTAGCCTGACATGCACTAGCTGTCTGTGTGGACCCTGCTGATGTGCTTTAATAGTTCATTAATGAACTTTGATCTACTCCCATCCCAAAGAGGATTAGATGAACGTGCATTAACATCAGGAGGTCCACACAGACAGACAATGCATTTCAGGCTAGTGCAGGGCAGATTCACAACCCCTCTTGCTGCAAATTGAGGGTACTTCTACACTTAACACGCTGCACTGGTGCAACTGCACCACTGTAGCACTTTAATGTAGATGCTCTATCCCAACGGGAGAGCTCTCTCCCACCCACATGGGTAATTCACTCCCCGAAAGGTGATAGCTATGTTGGCGGGAGAAGCTCTCCCGCTGATGTATCTCTGTCTACATAGGGGGTTAGGTAAGTATAACTACATCGCTCAGAGGTATGAATTTTTCATATTCCTGAGCAAAGTAGTTATACAGATATAGGTCTGTAGCATAGACCAGACCTAAATGTTTATGTATACAGTAACTTAGGGTTACCATATGTCCGGTTTTTCCTGGACATGTCTGGCTTTTCGGCAATCAAACCCCCGTCCGGGGGGAATTGCCAAAAAGCCGAACATGTCCGAGAAAAATACTGGACGGGCACTTCCTCTCCCGCGGCTGCTCTGCTCCTCCCCTGACTCAGACTTCGGCTCTGTTTAAGAGCCAAGCTGCCCGAGCCAGCGCTACCGGCTTCGGGCAGCCCCCTTGCCTCCGGACCCCGAGCCGCCGGCCGGGCACTTCTCCTCCCCGGCTCCAACTGCTCTGCTCTGGCGGCGCAGGGTCCGGAGGCAAGGGGGTTGCCCAAAGCCAGTAACTCTGGCTCGGGCAGCTTGGCTCTTAAACAGAGCCGAAGAGTCAGGGGAGGAGCAGAGCAGCTGGAGCCCAGGAGGGGAAGTGTCCGGCTGGGGGCGCAGGGTCCAGAGGCAAGGGGGCTACCTGAAGCCCGAGCGCTACCGGCTTCACGGTTTGCGGGGCAGCCTTCAGACCCTGCGCCCCCGGCTGGGCGCTTCCCCTCCCGGGCTCCAGCTGTGCTGGGGAAGCACCGGCTGGGGGCGCAGGGTCTGGAGGCTGCCCGGCAAACCGTGAAGCCGGTAGTGCTTGGGCAGCCCTTTTCGCGTGACTGGGAGGGAGAAGGGGGAGTTAGGGCGGGGACTTTGGGGAATGGGTGGGGAAGGGGCGGAGTTGGGGCGGGGCCGGGGGTGGGAAAGGGGCGGGGCCAGGGCCTCGTGGAGTGTCCTCTTTTTTTATTTTTTAAATATGGTAACCCTAAGTAACTCCTCACTTAAAGTCATCCCGGTTAACGTTGTTTCATTGTGACGTTGCTGATCAATTAGGGAACATGCTCATTTAAAGTTATGTAATGCTCCCTTCTAACGTTGTTCGGCAGCCGCCTGCTTTGTCTACTGCTTGCAGGAAGAGCAGCCTGTTGCAGCTAGCTGGTGGTGGCTTGGAACCAGGGTGGACCAGCAGCCTCCCTATCAGCTCCTCGCTCCCCTAAGTTCCCTGTGCAGCAGCTGCCCAGCAGGCTACCAATTGCAGCTGTCCGTCCCCCCACTGCCATGTGCTGCTCCTGCCCTCTGCCTTGGAGCTGCTCCCCATGACTCCTGCTTGCTGTGCGGGGGGGGAGGAAGGAAGAGGGGGGCTAATGTCAGGGTGTCCCCCTCTCCCCCCTGCTCCTGCACCCCGCTTACCCCATCTTCCATAGAGCAGGGGAGATACACCAGGGCTCAGGACTGAGGGAGCTTGCAGCAGCTGTGGTCTCAGCAAACTGATCTAATTAGACAGTGTACTTAAAGGGGAAATGCGCATATCTCCCTCCATTCCTGCTGCCTTGCAGAGTGAGAGAGTTAACCCTTGAGGGCTCAGCCAATTGCTAGTTCATCATTTAGCAGTAAGGGACTCTGACTCCTCCACCTCAACCAAGCTTCACAATCATCATCACTGTGTACCAGTATTAAATTGTTTGTTTAAAACTTATAGTGTGTGTGGTGTGTGTGTATATGTGTATATAAATAAAAAAATATATAGTCTTTTGTCTGGTGAAAATTTTTTTCCTGGAACCTAACCCCCTCATTTACATTCATTCTTATGGGGAAATTGGATTCGCTTAACATCGTTTTGCTTAAAGTCGCATTTTTCAGGAACATAACTACAACGTTAAGTGAGGAGTTACTGTACATACCCTCAAGAACACTATGTAAATCTAGGGTAATTTTACTGAAGTCAACAGAGTTACTCCAAAACATGGCCTTCTGTGAATACCCTGTACCGAAAAGGTTCCAAATCAAGTTACTGATCTGGAAACAAAACATTCTTGTACACGGTCCAGACAGAGGCACTCGCATTGACCCAATCAGATGTAATGACTCAAACAACACTACAGGTTATTTAGGTCAGTTTCCTGTAAACTGAAAGTATTGGACATAGGAGACCTAAGCTTTGTGCCAGAAATCAGCATTTTAATAATTATGTAATTGCATGTTTTTTGCAATCTGGTGACTATTACTTATTTTAAAAAAAGAAGAACAGGAGTACTTGTGGCACCTTAGAGACTAACAAATTTATTAGAGCATAAGCTTTCGTGGACTACAGCCCACTTCTTCGGATGCATATAGAATGGAACATATATGTTATATGTTATATGTTCCATTCTATATGCATCCGAAGAAGTGGGCTGTAGTCCACGAAAGCTTATGCTCTAATAAATTTGTTAGTCTCTAAGGTGCCACAAGTACTCCTGTTCTTCTTTTTGCGGATACAGACTAACACGGCTGTTACTCTGAAACTTATTTTAAAAACATCCAAAGAGTAAAACAGTCATCACTAGATGTTCTGGTACTGTAAATTTCATAATACAGTTTGCAACAACTCAATAATTACTGTAAATAATTCATAATGAGGGTTATAATAATGTGACATATTTCAGTGTATCCCTGTGATTTAGGATGTTTAAGTGATTAAAATAAATCAAAAATTAAATTCAAATATAATTATTAGAAGAAAAATAATTCAATTAATTTTTTTTAAATACAACAAATCCAGTCTGAGTGGAGGAGTTGGTACCCAGATCGTATTATATCATTAGTAATGCTTGTTTTAAACATCAAAATGTTAAACATCTGTAACATTAATAAAAAAGATCCTGATACCATAAAAGCTAATGCATATGAATAACTTCATGCATGTACATGGTTTTGTTGTTTAATGGGACAACTCGTGTTTAAATATTTGCAAAATGGGGACCACATTTTTCAGAACAAAACAGTTGTAAAATAATCCATCCTAATTAAAAAAAAAAAAAGATATAAAACCAGAAGCATTTCTACTTCTCTTTTAAAAATCATCTGGAGGGGTTCAGAAAATAAACAGTAGGGTAGTGTAATACTTAAGCCTTGTCTACACTACCGGGGTAAGTCAACCTAAGTTACGCTATTCCAGCTATGTGAATAAAGTAGCCAGAGTCGATGTAGCTTAAGATGACTTACTTGCATTGTCTACACTGTGCTGCGGTAACAGGAGATGCTCTCCTGTCGATTTACCTTACTCCTCTCATTCCGGTGGAGTACCGGAGTCGACCAGAGAGCGTTCTGCGGTCAATTTAGCGGGTCTTCACTAGACCCGCTAAATCAATCCCCAGTAAGTGTAGACATGCCCTTAGAATGGCAGTATTAAAATAAAAGTCATCAGTCTGATTTGCTTCAGTGTAATGCCATTGATTTCATACCACTCCCTATCATCATGTATGCTGATATAATTCCATTGATATCACAGTAATTCAGTGGGGAATTGGGCACATATTTCTTAACGATGTTACTACCAATATATTAGATTATGAACATAGAATGGATTTCAGATATTCCATGGCCAAAACTTGCTCACCTTACTGAAGTAAATAGTAGTTTGGTATAACTAAGGCAAAAATGTTTTGCCCCCGCAATAGACTACTCAACATTTAGCACAAGTCCCGGTGATAAAAAAAATAGTTACATGCTATATTTCAGGCAGCAGCACAAACTGTTTCAAATGTTCATATTTTAAAAAATAGTTTTAATTTACATTTAAATATTATTTTTAAAACATTTTTAGCAGTTTTTTTAAATGATCAAACAATTTTAGTCCCAAAATATAACTATTGGAATGTTACCACAAGACACCAGAGATCCAGGAAAAAAGATGTACATCAGTTATTTTTTTTTAAATAGTTTTGTCGTTTAGCCAAGGAGTTAAACTACAAAGGGATTTGTGTCCACATTTCACAAAGAAACATGAAGGGCCCAATTCTATCCCCTTACTTACATTGAGTGGTCCCACTGAAGTAAAAATCAAGCCTTTTAACTTTCAATAGTTGCACCGAGGGGATCATTTCATTACACAACAGCCACTTATTTTCCTTTGACTAAAAGGAAAATGCTTATCACAAAAGGCTACACCGGGAGATTATACCAACTCCGGCTCCTTTCATTTTCCCTCTTGAAAGCCAAAGATCAGAATTCTAAGTGGATAGTGAATTTTCCAGCTTCTAATTCTGTTCTAGTATGCTGGTAGGGATGAAGCAAGGCCCCATATGATTGGATCTACTGTGGTTCCAACAGACATGGAGTTGGCACACAGGTGCTGGAACTGGGTTCTGTGCTAGGGCTAGAATAGTGCCTCTGGAAGGACTGCAGAGCTGCCCTTATCCAAGAGGTGGATGTATTTTGCTACCAGCCATCCTGTAATTCTCTGTACAAAGAAAGAGGTCATTCACTCAGACTGTGCGGGAGAGAATTTTCACCTATAATGAACTATGCCCTAATTTCCATTGCACTTTACAGAATGCAATGGAATATTTTTTAACCTAATTATGAAGGTTACATCAAAAATCCAAGGCAGATGAGTTTTTACCCAAAGTTTTAATAATGACCTTTTTGACAGCTTGTGGTAATTTTTTTCCAATGCCCATTTAGCTTCTTAATCATTCATTTTCTTTAATAGACACAATATGTACCATAGCTTTCCTGTTTGACAATTCATCACTCAAATGGCTTTGACTGCATTGAGGCGCCTCTAATGTGCCTATTTTTACAAACACTAGATGGGATAATAAAGTAGGCTGAACTATCAAGTTAAAATATTTAAATACTACACACTGTCCACTATGTAAACACCCCTCTTCCCTGACTGTGATAAGTAGGCAGCAGAGCGTATGGTGATGGGGGCTGCAATAGATAAGATAGGTTAATTAGAAAAATAGAATGCCAGCATTTCTCTGTATATATTTCTGAACCTTTCTGATGACTATGGGAATCTAAGACACCATATGTACACTATAGAGCAGGGGTTGGCAACCTTTCAGAAGTGGTGTGCTGAGTCTTCACTTATTCACTTTAACTTAAGGTGTTGTGTGCCGGTAATACATTTTAAAGTTTTTTAGAAGGTCTCGCTCTATAAGTCTATATTATATAACTAAACTATTGTTGTATGTAAAGTAAACGAGGTTTTCAAAATGTTTAAGAAGCTTAATTTAAAATTAAATTAAAATGCTGAGCTTACGCTGCCGGCCCACTCAGCCGGCTGCCGGCCTGGGGTTCCGTTCATCTAGTTCGGCAGCAGGGTCTGCGGGACTCCGGCTGGCAAGGGGCTGGCAGCCGGGACCCCAGTCCGGCAGCGGGCTGAGTGGGGCCGGTGGCCGGGACCCCAGACCAGGGGTGCAGGTGGGAATGTGGGGGGGAGGAGCTCCCGCTTGGTGTTCAGGGTGGGGATGTGGGGGGTGCAGGAGTCAGAACAGGGGCTGGAGATGTGTGAGGGGGTGCAGGGGTCAGGGCAGAGGGCTGGGTGTGTGTGTGTGGGGGGTGCAGGGGTCAGGGCAGAGAGCTGGGGTGCTGGCTCGTGGGAGGTGCTCATGGCAGGGGGCTGGAGGGGATATGCCCCGTCTCCACCCCTTTCCCCAGGGACCCATCCCCACCTCTTCTTTGCCTCCTCCCCAGAGCAGCGAGCATGCTGCGGCTCCGCTCCCCCTTCCCCTGGCAAGGGCGATCAGCTGATCAGCGCAGGGAAGGAGAGGAGGAGGGGCAGGAAAGCACCATGCTGGGGGAAGAAGTGGGGGATGGGGGTGCTTGGCTGCCAGCAGCACCAAGCTTCTGCCTCCTGCCCCCGCAGGAGAGAGCGGTGGATGGCGGGGCTGAGTGGGGCTGGGACCCCGGCATGCAGCAGCGTGCCATTAAAAATCGGCATGCGTGCCGCAGGTTGCCAACCCCTGCTATAGAGTCTATGCTGGCATAACGATGTCAGCATAGTCCCCTAAGGTAGAGGCAGCACATGCTGACAAAAAAGTAGCTAGAACACCACCTCCCTGAATGATGTTAGCTATATGCCAACAGAAGCGCTTTTCTGTCGGCATAGCTGCATCTACAAGGAGGGGTTCGATCGGTATAGTTGCTAGAGGGTGTGAGTTTTACCCCTACATTCCTTATCGAGATAGCTATGCTGGTATACGTTTTAAGTGTAGACTAGGCCCGATGCTTTTCCCACTTCTTTGTCAGATGAAGGAAGCAAAGCAAAGAGCTTTATTTACTAATCTTAAATATAAAATGATAGAAGGTTGAAAGACCAGTTCTTGATTGGTTGCCTGTCACTCATTCTTGAGATGCTCAGTGCTATGGTGGCAGCAACATATTCAACCTCCTGATTCTCGTGGCTGCCCAACGGTGCAGTGTTTGCACGGGAGGAAAATAATGTTTAATTTTACTTCTTTATTGGAGAAAAACAATTCAACAAACGGCCCCTGAAATAAGGCATTTCTTAGAGAATTGACCAGTTGAGGTTAATGGCCCTTGGCCATGCTGTGAGCTATAAAATTTCCCAGCCAGCCATTAACTTCCAGGAAATGCTGTGTGCCTCAGTCATTACTGCTTAAATAAAAACACATATCGTATATGTGGCTGACTCAAATTATTATTGGAATTTTGTTATGCACAGATAAGGGTGTAAATGTAATGTGCTTTAAAAAAAAAGGAGGCTTTTTTTATTTTTATTTTTTTTGGCAGACAATGACGTGTCTGGCAGTTGAAGGAGCATTTAGAAGTCAAATACATGTCCTGGGAAATGCCCTTGTTTTGTCCTTACGTGAAATGGTCACGTGATTAGAAACTGGAATTAATGAAGATACATCTTCATTAAATAAAAGCCGTGAATTGCCTTTATTCTTCTTGCACATTCATGAAGAAATACAGTTGTGGGTTCTTGGGTTAAACCTCGTTTAAACTGAGGCTACGTGTCTACATTTAAGCTGCTGTAGCACTTCAGGGTAGACGCTACACCTATGCCAATGGGAGGGGTTCTCTATCGCTGTAGATAATCCACCTTCCTGAGCGGCAGAAGCCAGGGTGATGGAAGAATTCTTCCATCAACCTAGCATTGTCTATGCCATGGGTTACCTTGGCATAGCGATGTCTCTATACCTATGTGGATTTTTCATCCCCCCCTGGAGAGAGATAGCTATGCTGATGTAAATTTCCAGTGTAGACCAGCCCGTGCTATAGCGACTATAGTGCCTCAAGTCTTCTGTCGACATAGCGGCATCTACACCAGGCGTTAGGTCAGCTGAACTGCATCTCTCAGGGGTGTGGGTTTTTCACACCACTGAGAAATGTAGCTATGGCAATGTAACTTTTGCAGTGTACACCAGCCCCGAGTGTAACCACCACCCTTCACTCAGGTCAAAGATAAGGCCTGGTCTACACTAGGAAATTAGGCCAGCATAACTACATTGCTCAGGGGTGTGAAGAATCTATACCTTGAGCAGCATAAGACAACCTAACCCTTGGTGTCAACCTAACTACTGCCTATCGGGGAGGTGGAGTATCTATGCTGACAGGCGAAACCCTTCCGCTGGTGTAGGTAGTGTCTTCACTGAACCAGTGCAGCTGCCCTGCTGAAGCGTTTTAAGTGTAGAGAAGCCTTATGAAGCTATAGCAGTCTCCAAGACAAAGGCACACCCAAGGTCACTCAGTGTTGTAATGACTTGGGCAGAGGGGTTCTAGCTGGGCATTGTTTTGTGTAAGGATGTGAGAGAGGGGGGAAGAGTAGAAGATAGCACAGAGAGAGACAGAGACCTGGTCTGCGTTTAAAAGTTAGGTCCACACACCTATGGTGCTCAGGATGTGAAAAATTCATGCCCTCGAGTGCTGTACCTCTGCTGACCTAAACTCTCAGTGAAAACATAGCTACTTCAATGGACGAATGCTTCCATCAACGTAGCTACTGTCGCTCGGGGAGGTGATGTTCCTACAGTGACAGGAAAAACTCCTTCCGTTGCTGTAGGAAGCATCTACTTTATGGCGCTACAGCAGTCTAGCTATGGCACCGTAGCTGTGCCACTGCACTGCCCAGGGCCGGCTCCAGGCACCAGCTTGTCAAGCAGGTGCTTGGGGCGGCTGCTCCGGAGAGGGGCGGCACGTCCAGGTATATGGCGGCAATTGGTGGACGGTCCCTCATTCCGCCTCGGAGCGAAGGACCTCCCACAGCAGATCGCGATCGTGGCTTTTTTTTTTTTTTTTGGGCTGCTTGGGGCGGCCAAAACCCTGGAGCCAGCCCTGGCACTGCCTGTAATGTAGAGCTGGCCAGAGACACACACATCCTGGACAAGCATGGGAGAAACCCTTCTGGGTCTGGACAAGTTAGCTAAAGAGGCTTGGGGCTGCAAGCAAAGAAGCTCTCTCTTATTGTTTGATTCCTCCATGTTCGGAGGGAAAAGGACTTTGTACCAGGGTACTGAACTTTGACTAGCTGTACAAACAAGATTGGATCAAAGGTACCAGACTCCATCTTAAATTTCTCCTCCCAGCCGCAACAATCCTCATGGCCCTGCATGTTGATCAGCTGCTAGAGTCACAAAGGGTAACAATACATACACCCCACCCAAAAAACCATATATTGAACGGTATATAACCTGCACAAGCATATATAAAGAGGTGTGGTGTAAGATTTATTGGCATGAGTTTGGAATGCTTGTATTATATACCTGTGGCAATCATGAGTGTATTATGCAGACATCCCACATGAGCATCAATAAAACCTATATCTCATAACTCATGTATTCTGTATATGCCCCATGCTACAGAAACACCAATTTACAAGTGAGAGTTTAACAAAATTTTATTGAGGCTGTATTTTGCATCCCCAGACCTATAAAACTAGGTACTTTAGTTGCCATCAGTCAGATGACACAGGGATTGGAGGAACTGAAAGATTATAACTAGTAAAATTTTAGGAGCCTCTATAAATGATCAAAAATAAATTTTCTATACAATGTCATGACTTTAAAGTCCAACAATTTAGGTCTGGGACTATGACAGGTTTAAGGTCCAGTATCTTGTGATTATGAAAGGCACTAATGAAAGCTTTATACCAACGGAACGAGGGGATATACCAGATTTCCAGTGGGAAACACAACATGTGTGTCTAGCTGTGGACGACCCAGAGATACCAGACTTTAAAGTCTTGAGAATTTTATCTAGAGGAAAGTAGTCCTAGCTCATTTTTAGCGGTGTTTTACATTCATGAGCTATATTTTTTTTCTCCCGCTGAAACAGAAGGAATCATGGGGTGGATTGTGCCTTTAGACACAGACTTATTTAAAAGGTAGGACATAGCTGTATCATCCCAGGAGCAGTCTGGGAAAAGAATTGTGACTTCCAGTCCTTACCAGCAGCGGACTACTTTCCATTGTCATCTTGGAGGGGCAGAGCAAAGCCTCTGTCCACTCCTCACCTATCTGTAAGGAGAGGAAGTGCAAGGCGTGCAACTCCTACTCTGCCCCTTGCACCTCAAGTTGACATGCGAGGAGTCTATGAGAAAGATAGAGAGGTTTTTTCAGCACTCATTTGGGAGGATCTGTGTTACTCACTCGTAAGTAACTAGGACATCCTAAATTAATGCTAATAAAACCTACCTACCATAACACACCACCTTGTATATCCTATTTATGCTGTACACACATGCACATAGTGTCTCTAACCTCATCTTAAACTCCTCTGTCTCTTATCTCATTCCATCTCTTCACCCACAGGACAGTGGTGCCTCCCCACACTCACTCCTCTAGTGCCATTCTGCCTTTTCATCACTCTCTCATCTTCCCCAACAAATATGCCCTCCTTTCTTCTTCCTCTGCTCCCCAACCTCTTTCATTCCCATCTCATATGAATTCTCACAATTCATAACTCAATCCTTTCTCCAGCAAAAAGTGAATGCTCCCCAAACAAAGGAATGACCTCACTTTCAGAGTTGCTGAACACTTACAGTTCCCACTGACATAAATCAGAGTTGGGCTTACACACAACCATTGAAAAATAGTCCATAATGAAAGACTTTCAGCTTTCTGAATTTATCATTTATAACATACAACCTTCCAAATTATTTCACCTCAAACCTGGCTTGTTTTGTAGATATCACCAAGACTTACTAAAGGTAAATCTGAAAATGTGGTAGTGCACCTAAGGTTGTGAAAGAAGGTCCAGTTAGTCTTCTTAAACTGTAAAAGACTCAGCACATACATTATGTCTTGCTATATATTTGGACAGGGACTAACACATTATTGGCACTACCATAATATACCATAATCAAGGCTATGTTTGAGTCACGGGTATTTTTAGTAAAAGTCATAAACAGGTCACGGGCAGTAAACAAAAATCCACGGCCTGTGACCTGTCCATGACTTATACTGTTTACCCATAAGTAAAACTTGAGCCGGGACCCGTGGGTGCTCTTGGGGGGGTAGGAGGGCGGTCTGGGAGCACCGAGGGTCCTGGGGGGTGGCCCGGGTCCCCGGCTGGTGCTGGGGAGGTATGTGGCAGTGTGCAGCCCGGGACCCTGGCTGGCACTTGTGCGGGTGCAGGGTGGGAGGAGCGGGCAGCGCTGCGTGGCCCAGGACCCTGCTGATGTAGGGTGGAGGGGGGGAGAGAGGGGTGGAGGCAGGGGTGGTAGGCTCCCTACCCAGCTCTGCGTATCCTTGCAGCTCCTAGGGGGAGGGAAGGGCAGGGGGCTCTGCGCGTTGCCCTGGCTGAGCTCCAGTTCCGCAGCTCCCATTGGCCGGGAACCGTAGCCAATAGGAGCTGCAGGGGCAGTACCTGCAAGTAGGGACAGACAGGGCCGGCTCCAGGCACCAGCTTACCAGGCAGGTGCTTGGGGCGGCCACTTCAGAGAGGGGCAGCACGTCCAGCTGTTCGGCGGCAATTCAGCGGATGGTCCCTCACTCGTGCTCAGAGCGAAGGACCTCCGGCCGAATTGCCGCCGCAGATCGCGGCTTTTTTTTTGTTTTGTTTTTTTTTGTTTGGCTGCTTGGGGCAGCCAAAACCCTGGAGCCGGCCCTGGGGACAGAGCGCAGAGCTCCCTGGCCCCTCCGCCTAGGTCAGGAGTTGCAGGGTCATGCCAGCTGCTTCTGGAGAGCCCCCGCAGGTAAGCGCTGCCCTGTACTCTAATCCCCTGCCCCAGCCCTGAGTTCTCCTGTCGCCACCAGCTGGGAGCTGGGGGTTCCCCCACAATACCGCCCCTGGCGGCAGGGAGCTTGGGGGTTCCCTCGCCGCCCCAAGTGGCAGGGAGTTGTGGGGGCTGCCAGAGGTGGCAGAGGTACCCCACAGCTTTCTGCCCCAATGGCCAGCGAGGGACCCTCCAGCTCCTGACCACCGCAGGCTGAAGTCACGGAGACCGCTGGAAGTCACGGATTCCGTGACTTCTGCAACCTCCATGACTAAATCACAGCCTTAACCATAATATACTTCTACCCCAATATAATGCTATCCTCGGGAGCCAAAAAATCTTACTGCGTTATAGGTGAAACCATGTTATATCAAACTTGCTTTGATCCATCAGAGTGCACAGCCCCCCCCCCCACCGGAGCACCACTTTACCACGTTATATCCGAATTCGTGTTATATTGGGTTGCATTATATCGAGGTAGAGGTGTACATCATCATCATCAGTTGACAAATAACTTCTAATAAAAGGAAGACCATATTTGAAGACAGGCCAAAGGGAGCAAAGTTAAGATTGAGTTTTCAAACTTAATTCTGCATTTTCTGGACAATATTCTCCACTGAATTGCACTTAACATAATCATTGACATCTGTGCAAACTGAATGTAAGTGACACCATTCAGCATTTTACACCCACTTTGGGCAGGTACTAGTGACTACAACTGGTGCACAGTAGTGGACAATTGATTTCAAAACCTTGATTTTTCAACCTTAACATTGTATTTCCTGACAATTACCCAGTTTACACGAGCAAACACTTGTTTGCAAATATGCAAGTTTTGCGCACACGCAGTATGGAAGCCTGTAGTAGGGAGTAAAAAGCAACAAAGAGTCTTGTGGCACCTTATAAACTAATAGACGTATTGGAGCATAAGCTTTCGTGGGTGAATACCCACTTCGTCGGACGCAAGGTAGTGAGGCGGTCACCCCGCTCCAGCCCTAAAGGGGTTAAAAACAGCCCTGGGGAGCCAATAGGAAAAGGCTGGGAGGCAGCCAATCAGGGCCAGGCTGGGCCCTATAAAAGAACTGCAGGGCCAGAAGGTAGAGCTGTAAAACCTAGCTGTGGAGAGAGAAGGACCTAGCTGCTGGAGAGAAAAGGGTACCTGGAGTAGCGTAGTGCTGGGGAAAGGCAAGAGAAGCTGGGGAGCTCCAGCCTGGTAACTCCCCAGGCTGCAGGCCTTGTGCAAGGCCTAAGGAAGGTAGTGGGACTGCAGAGGTGCAGTCCGGGGTTAGGCAGCGGCAGCTGATCCAAACCCCCCTTGCCAGTGATGAGTGGTTTACAGACTGCAGTCTGCCCCAGTGAGCATGGGCTAGAGGATGACTGGCAGTAGCCACTGAGGCAAAGTGGGGATAAAGGGTTGGGGATTCCCCTGGGAGGGGAGATCCAGACTGTGGGTTACTGCTGGGGGTAGAACCCCAAGGTAAGGGGCAGAGGGGTCCAGGAGGGACATGGGGCCCCTAAGGCAGGCGAGACACCATCCTGCAGAGGGCGCTCCGGGCTGGAATCAAGCTAATTCCCATGATGACCAGCAGGAGGCGCCACACCTTTGAAGCTTTGTCCCAAAGTGCTAGCCATTAGTCTGTTCCAGGAGCCCACTGAGGCAATGCACCATGATTGGGAAAGTCAGTAGGTGATTCAGCAGAAAATACTCTAGCTCTCTTTCTTCAATTCTACAGAACCTCAACTTATTTATGCACGTATGTGAAGTCATGAAAGAATCAGGACACAAATATTAATTTTGTGCCATAAAGCTGATGAGCAGTATTGCAAATATTTGGTACTGCAAAAGTCACTGAGAAATGTACGTCCACTTATGACAGCATGAACCCCCTACACCAATGAAGTTTAGTAATTATTATTGTATTTCATGCACCAAACAAATTGTGCATAACAGATTATCTTAAAATGTGAAGTTGGAGATGGTGAAGCAGTCTTTCTACCTTGGCAGAATGAATAGAATGAAATTCTAGCCTGTGCCATCCCTCTAATCAGAGAGCTGGCAGTGGTACTGTTAATACATAACTAGGGTTTCTTATTTTAGGTTTTAAGCAATAAACACACACAAAAAAACCCCCCCAAACCCCAATACAAAAAAAGAAATTATGTTTATCCAATACACACCAGAAAAACACTGGAACATTGTTACCTGTATATAAGGACTTGTGTACACAGAACTGCAATGTAGACTACAGGGGTGGGATTTCTAATGTGCACTAATGTGTTGTACATTAACTAGTCCATGTAGACCTTGATGGTGCACACTCAAGGTTCCCTAGTGGGCTTTAATGTAGTGCTGCGTGAAACGGGACTCCATTAAAGCACCTTAGGAAACAATTATAAAGAGATTACTTATTACAGTATATACTACTGTATTTACAAAGGAAACTAACTCCCCCAATTTTGGGGGATTACTAAAAACTCAAATTGCTAAAAATAAAACCCAAAATATGAAAAAACAGAAGTCATATATCTATATCTATAAAATACGTGTGTGTGTGTGAGTGAGAGTATATATAGACACATTTACATAACCATATATTTACATTTATAGCTAATTGCATTTTGTCCTTTCTAACATTTGAATCTCTCATTCACCTTTCATGCACATTATTAAGTGATATGCCTCTCAGAAACGCTATGATTCCAGGAGAACAAGGGCACTTACTGTGACGACTGAGATCTTTGACAACTGATTTACGCAAATCCACCTGTCTCCATTGTTAGCATGTCCTCCCCACTTTTATTGTCCGTTTATTCACAAGTTACATATCTAAATCCTAGATGAGAGCTCCCTTGGGCAGGGACTGTATTTGTACAGTGCCTCATAAAATATTTGTTTATGCCTTGTTGTGGTTCCCACGCACTACTGCAACAGAAATAGTCAAATAATAAATAGTAAATTATAACAGCTTAAATATGAGCCACACTTTTCCCATCTTGCAAATATTTGGGAAAAAAATTCTTTCTGCACCACAGACCTTTTGAATTTTTCTGGCAAAAAAAAGAGAGATTGTGAGACCGCCCTACCTCAAAACAGCCAATAGCTCAGTGATTAGGGCACTCACCTGGAAAGTGGGAGTCATAGCTTCAAGTTCCTGCTCTGCCTGATTCAGATCAGGGACTTGCATTTGCATTTCCAATGTCCCAAGTGAGTGCCTTAACCATCAGGTGTGAGGGTATTTGGGGCACCTAGGGCTATGAGTCACTGTGTTACTCCCTGCCTCCAGTGAGAGGGAATCTTTCTTGTGGTGTCTGGGTGTCAGCTCCCTCACACCACCAGCCTTTCAGTCACTGAAGCACTCTCCTCTGGGCTATCCCAGCGCCCTAACTTTACCTTGCAGATTAGCAGTACGTGCATCCCAAACCCGAGTCCCTTTGAATTGTTCCCCTGTGGTATCCAGCCCGACACTTGCTACTCACAGAAATTCCAGATACACTGCTCCCCAAACTGCAATATATCCCAGTTTTACTTAAACCACTACTTCTGTAAATTACACAGCACTTGTGAGCACTTACAATAAAACCAAGTAGGTTTATTTGAAAAAGAATTAACATTTGACTAGAAGTGAGACAAAGTGATGGAAACAACTGGTTACAACACAATCATAAAATGTGAACCTGGGTTTATATTTATCAATAGTTACCTTTCCAATGTAATGGAATTCACAAGAACCAGGATCTAAACGTTCATGACCCCCCCACAGTTTTTAAGGTGTTTCGTCAGTGAATGGATATAGAGTGCCTTTCTCTCTGTTATACTGAAACACTAATTTTCAATTGTCTTTGATGGTTTTCCATTGATGGTTCTGGGATGTGGCCAGGGCAAACAACAGAACCTTGTATAAAATTATCGGCTGGCTAGGGAGGCGTGGGTAGGGAGGGGTCCCTCTTGCTTGAATGAGACATCTCTGAGATACATTACCCCGGTGTCTAATTTTTACGCTAAGTCCACAAAGTATATTTTCAATGTAAACATATTAATCCTTAAATATTACCCATACATACATCTTGCAATGATTATGAGACTTGACAAGGCATGAGCTTCTGTAGATATCTTACATATTAGTCTTTATGGATAAATATCCTGCAAGATGAATTTGCTGTTGTGAGTTTGTTGGGTCTGAGGTGAGTTATTTGCAAAGAACAGGGGACCCTTTGCCATGGAGCCTGTGTGTCACACCACAACCCACCACATGCTGGCTATACTGGGGTAGGTCTCTCTCTCTCTGACCAGAAAGTTGATTCTGGGCCTCAAAAAACTTTCCTAACAAAAATTTGGTCCAAACTAGTATGTTTGCACAAAACATTTTGGTTTTGATGAATTTGCATTTTCTGACAAAAAAAGTAACATTTTGTCAAAAAATTTCTCCTTAGCACTAGTTGGGGATGCTCAGCTCCTCTGGAAATCTGGATTTAGGTGCCTAACTTTAGACACAACTTCGAACATTTTGGCCATGGGTAACTGAAAAGTGAAAACTTCTGACTGTTTTAAAAATGTAGTTGGCATTGACAATAAAATAGAAAGTTGTGGGAGGATGGTTAAAATGACTGATTAGTTCTTCTCTATCATTAATTTCGATAATATCATTCACATGCTGGAGATGATTAAATGAATCATTAGTACACTGTTCTCTGGCATTTTCTACAAACAAGCTCAAATAAATATTTTCCTTCTGAACTAAATAAATACATATTTTACACGCCCCCCCCCAGCCCCTCTGAAAACCTAAGTTAAAAGAATGTTATTCAGATTGCAAAGTCAAGCACTCAAAAGTTAAGAAATGTCAGAATTATTTGGCGTCCTTGTGCATATGCATTATGATCCATTTTTTAATCACTTGATCACACTATTTTTTTCCAGTGCCTCACTGACTTCAGTGGGTTTTGGATCAGGCCCTTAACCAATTAATTTTGCTAATTAGTTTGCCAATTTAATACTCTGGAGCAAAATGACCACTGCATTTATGCCTTTGGGACTGAAAATATGCTGTAGAGGGTGAGACTCAAATTATGATGGTGCTGAACGTGGTGCAGATGGCTGACTGGCACTGAAATAACATGAGATGAGTAGTAGAGTCCTGCCTGATCTTGATATGATTGAACATACATTGCTGGTAAGGTCTTTTGTTTGTATAAAAAATTTTGGGCCAAGCCCTCACAGTGAAAAAGGGTCTCCTGAAAGGTTAACACATTCTTCAGCATACTAAAGAGAGATTGCTGCTAGCAGCAGTGTGATCCACTTAGCTTATGCATACAAAAGGAATTTTCCTGCTTCACATTTTTGAATTAGTCCATCACTCTTTGTGAAGGATTGTAAGTAATGGACCATAGCCAGCACCTGGCCAGTCGCTGCCTTGTTTTTATTCTGATTTATGAACAAACAACTTCTTCCCAGTGTGATCAGGATAAAAGTTACCAGCTGATGGCCTTTTCAGCTGTGAGGTTTCCATAAAAGTATTTATTACCTTGTGGAAATCAATCCTTTAAGATGTGCTCATGGAGATGTAGGATTGAAAACAAAGAGTACCAAAGATTCTTCAAGGTTTGTGTATGGTTTACATATCTTGTAATTCCATAAGGTGTTCTCACGCACTAGTGATGAGCACATTATAAATAACCAATTAAAACTGAAAGAAAATATCTCTACAAGGTGGAGACAAAAACATTTCATATGATTAAGGGCTCGTCTACACCAGCCTACTGTAAGGTGTGAATTTAAACCTATGTAGTTTTACTGCTATACCCCTCACGTGGATACTTATTCCGCTGCAAGAGTACCATTTTTCAGTTTACCTATGTTGTTTTGGAAGGGGTTTAAACTAAACCAAAAAAAAGCCACTCTTATACTGGAATAAGTGTGTCCAAATGGGGAGTTATACAAATATAATTACACCGGTATAACCAGTAAAGCTTTCCTCTTGTAGACAAGCCCTTATGCTTGCTCAATCTCTACTCAACCTCAAATCGTTCTCTCATGAGAGACTAGCACAATTTCCACGGAAATCAATTTCCCACAGGGCTAGCACCAAGACATGACAAACTCCATGTACAAGACCAAGGATGGATTCTTGGTTCCCAGTTCCTTGCTCCCCAGGCCCTGCAGAATTGGGTGAATGCTGAGGAAGGCGACATAACTGGTTGTCGGGGACAGGATGCATTTCACATCACTGCAGAGTAGCCCCACCCTGGGCCAATTAAAGAAGGATATAGGAATTTCATCCCAAATCATCCTGCAGCAGCACAGTGGAGGCGGAAACATGGAGCTTCAAAGCAGTGGGAACAGCCCAGATCTCTTATGGTTTCAACCAGGGCCAACCAAAAAACATACATTGTTTTTAAAGCTGTGATAAGCTGTGCTACACTCCATTAGCTCTGTGACGTTCTATGCTACATGCTGTCACTCTGGAAGCAAACATGATCTAATCCGGTGCATCAGAATAACAATTTTTAATCTGGACAGAATAGAAGCTGCTCTGCCCTGCACTGTCCAATTTACATTTCTGGAAGAGACACGACCTTGTCTGGGTCACTGCCCAAGTGCTGCTGACAGAACCTGGGCCACAAACCTGTGGGAGTGGAACATCTACCAGGAATGGGAGCACAATGCTGCAAGCTGCCTACAGCTCTCTCCTGAGGGAGCCTGGTTGGACTGAAGTAGGGTTACCATACGTCCGGATTTTCCCGGACATGTCCGGCTTTTGGGGGTTCAAATCCCCGTCCGGGGGGAAATCCCCAAAAGCCGGGCATGTCCGGGAAAATCGGGA
>NC_048299.1:93408864-93450367 GCF_013100865.1 Trachemys scripta elegans
CCCCGTGGAGTGTCCTCCATTTGGAGGCACAAAATATGGTAACCCTAGACTGAAGGGGCACTGATTCAGCACATCTCCTGGACAGTCGCCATTGGCTTCTGGGGGAAGTTAAAGCTGCTCCTCAGGAAGAGGGGTGGGGAAATACCCACTCTGATACTTCTGTCCCCCTATGAGCCCCAGGGAGTGCAGTTTGCTGTGCAAACCTGGCTTTACATTTCTAGTGAAAGTAGGACATTCAATTCATGTGGGGAAGCAACTGAAACTGGTGATTATCCATTCTAGCAGCCTCACACATACCTACTGGGGAGCTAAAAATCAAGATAGTCACAGATAGCAGAAGTTTAGAAGAGAATTAGTGAGCTTCAACACCATGATAGCAATAAGTGCTGCTAACACAAGTCTTTTGCTGAAAGCCTGGTCTACAAAGTTGTCCTGGTATTAATAAAGAAGTGACTTTATACCAATTTAGTTAAACCAGAGCAATAGGGGATATGAATACTCATTTTGGTTTACACCTGACTTATATCTTATGTCATCTACACTTTATGTTAGTACATTTACTGATATGCGCGCTAAACAGATATGATCAGTTTTAAACTGATATACAATCAAAACCATTTTAAGTTCAACTGGTACAACTTCTGTGTCTACACAAGCTCTAGAGCAAAGGTTTATATTTTCTATTGAGGACCTCCTATGGTAGCTCATCAGGATGGCAGATGAGTCCTCTATCTTCATCATAAGATGCCACTCCCATTTGTCTCCTATGCCCCGATCAAGTTTTTGAAGAACAAACCAGGACTTTCCCCAGTTAAGGCTCCGATTCAGCACTTGAAGAATGTGCTTAACTTTAAACAAGTGAATAATTCCTCTTTGTCAAGCACAAGTAGTCCCAACTAAAAGTACCCATGTGCTTTAATTTAAGTAACTGTGTGACTGGAGGCCCAGGGGAGCCAGCTGAGGTCACTCAATTAGGGTGAACGGCAAAGAATAGGGCAGACAATCCCAAAAGCTGGTGGATATTTCAATACTTAGATTTACCAAGCCAGCACAAAACAGCTTCTTTATTACCTCACTGGTTACTCAGAAGTCAACAAAACAGTTCCCTTAAAGTAACCCAGCCTCAGGCCTCCACCTAGTCACCCAAGTCAAATATGAAGAGGATTAATGAAAATCTTATTCATTATATAAAAGAAAAGGTTCTACCAATCCCAAAGGATCGGACACATTACCTCCCAAGTTAATGAATATTCAAGATCTTACCCAAACACATGCTTACTGCCAATTCTTATTAGCTAAACTAAAATTTATTAAAGAAAAGAGAGAGAGTATGGTTAAAAGATCAATATACACACAGATATGAGTTCAATTCTTGAGGTTTAGATTTATAGCAGAGATAGTGAGCTTTGTAGTTCCAAAGAGTTCTTTTAGAATTTAGTCCATAGGTTATGTCCAATATCATATTCAAGGTGTTCCAGCTTAGGACTGGGATCTCATCTTGTGACTCAAACTTCCCCTGATGAAGCTTAAGCAGATCTGAGATGACAGGATCAAGACCCAAGGGTCTTTTATACAATATTCTAACATGCACTTGACCATACAATCCTGGATAAACAATAGACAATCAGGGTGACTTTGAAGTAGGTCTACTTCCTAAGCATCCCCGGTAATTATTCACACAGATTAACATAAGGCAGTTGGCTGTTTTCCCACCATTTGCAGATGATTTGCCATACATTTCAAAGAGATTAATACAGCGACATCCTATATTTAGAGTTCATTTAAATGTTAAGATGTTCTTTTGATCTCTGAATTAACAGAATACAGCATAGACAGGGACTGTTTGATTACATTGCTGACCACTACCAAATATAGGTAAATACACAAAAACACAAACATTATCTTCCCATATGTCTTTAAAGGTTGAATTTGAGTCATTCATCCTGCAGGACGCTTAGCCCTTTCTGGTCATGCATCACAAATGCTTAAGTGCTTTACTGAGATAGGGCCTGTGTTAATGAGAAATATGGGTGCTCAGAACCTCTGAAAGTCAGTTATTTAGGCCTTCAGTTTTTTTGCCTTGGTTTCCGAGTTGGTAAAATGGGTAGAATACCACCTACATAACAGATGTCTTCTGAGGCTTTTCAAATTCACATCTGACCATTTTGGATTCTCTTTCTTTCACCTGTTTCCCCTCCTCCCCCATGTTGGCTTCTCTCTTGGTCTCCAAAATTATTTTAACAACCATAAGTTCTGTACCCAGATACATACTGATGAGCACTGTATAAATAAAAATTAATTGATCCAAAGCTGTACAACTGTCACACATTCTCAAAAGGTGCTGTATACCTTGCTAGATACCACTGCAACAGACACTCTATCAAAAGCCTAAGATAGATAAATGTAAACTGTCATTATCAGAGTAAACACCACTTATGGAATCCAAGCTTTTGAGTTTACCAAGGATCTGACTGAGGAAAATACCAACAAAGAGGCTTACCATGGTTGGGAGTGATATATAAGTCCTGTACAGATGTACATAAGCCAATATTACACAGACTTGTGTAACAGCTAAGGCAGGTTTTGTGCCCCAGTAAATGGTAAATAAACTGCATGAGAACCTGAAGCAAACCTGCACCCGATCAACAGGCAATAATTAGTTGTTGACTGGGCTCAGATCACTGTAACTTGGTGACTGGTTAAGAAATGGCTAGGGAGTAGGCAAAGAAATATTTCTCCCAAGAAATCAATTCAGTTGCCTCAGGAAAATATGATTAATGTTTTCTTGGGAGGCTGCTGCACTGGAGGGACAGCTATTTCTTTAGACATTATTAATATAGAGTGCACTTCTGCTATAAAATTCACTCAAGTAAGGCTACTAGGATTGAATTACCGACCTGTCAAGTCTCAAAGACTTGCCCTGTAATACGAAGTTTCTGTCCAAATCTTGTGTCCGCACAACAAATCTGTTATTTCTCTGTGTTTCTGCAATCTGATGCCATGTTTTTGCAAGTGTATGTGAAGGCTGTTTGATATGTTCCTCCCTTCCTCCTGCCCCCCACAACCACTTTTGCCTCTGTGATTAGGCTTAGATAGGCTAGAATGGCTGTGAAAAATAGAGAGGGACAATAGAGTGACCCAGGCAAAAAGGAGGCTAATAGCAAAAAGATCTTGTTATATTAAATATTTAAACTGTTGGGGGGGGGAGGGAAGAGGAGAAGAGAAACTTAAATCTCGCCCTTTATCAATGAGATGAAAAATATTCCTTCCTTATATTTTATAGCTTTATAGTATAGGAAATGGTTTCTTTATAGTGTTGTTTAACTTGCTTTGGAAGTTATTGTAGGACTCACACCTCTACTGAAAACCAATCTGAACACAGCATTATAGCATTATTTTTCCTTAGCTGCCAAAACACACACACATGTGTTATTATATACGTATATACAGACACTCACACCTGTCTATACACATGTACATATACAGCAGCTAGACAGTCCAAGAGAAGGACACTGTTTGAGTTTTTTGTTTTAAATAACATGCTTACAATTTTTAGTTCTCTTCTCAAGAAAAAGGACATTACAGAGGTTTACTGGAAGGTTTCTTGTTACTGCAGAATAAGACAATTTAGTCTCATGACACCAATAAATGATAAAGTAGAAGTTATCACCAATAAATGATAAAGTAGAAGTTACTGTGAAGTAACAGGAAACTTTTCTGCACTTCACTTTTTATCTGGGATATTTTTATACATGAGCAAATGAGCTCATATATCATCCAGCTTGTCATTAGCTTATCCAAAACTCGACACAGAGTATAATTGTTCATGATGTGCAAATAATATTGCAAGTACTAAGAGCTGTCAGAAGTATTTAGCAGGGCCAAAAGTCACCAAGACAGGGTAAATGTAAAACTTTATAATGTAAATATCTTCCTCCTACCATCTGTAAGCCCACTGAATTTGACCAAACCTGGTTTGAGGTGTTAGCCTCTTTCCTCTGTTCAGAGAAAAACCTGTTTATCAACAACCCAACATGTCAGGTTTAAACACCTTTTAGTCACAGACTTTAAATCATAATATCAGTGAGTATCCATAATTCCGTGCACATCACTGTCACATACATTTCATATTGATTATTGACCACTGTGTTATTAGTTTTCAAATGATGCCGTTCAAGGCATATTTTGTACAAATAACATTGCAGTGTTGTGTAGGATGAGAACACAAAAGTGCCTGGAGGCACGGGGTAGTTTATATTAATTGCCCACCCTGTAGCTACTCTGGAAATAGACACATATGTTCAGTCTCCAGGGCTGTCAATCTGGTGCATTTTGCCAGCATTGAAGTTCATCTTAAAAATAATAAATAAATAAATAAAGTAGCCACCTGGACTAATTTTCTGTGTGTCCCAAATTACTTCATTTACATAATGATCACTTGGGGAGGGCAGCTCCAGATCTCTCTAGGCAGGTGGAGCGGGACATCATGCAAATTGTGTTCATTACTCTCCTGCAAAGTTGAAAATGATGAAGAAACAAACAATCATGTGGCTAAACTACAAGGACCTAGTCGTCTTAAATTTTCTGTTTTCTATCCTCACATCCCCTTTATGTTCTGGATGGGGAAAATGTAAAGAGGCATACAACAGATGGAAGACTAGAATTAATGTGAGAACAGGAGAAAGAGAAAAGAAAGACAAAGAGAATGCGGACCAAAGAGAAGTTGTGAAGAACAGAGAGGAAATCCCAATTTTACATATAAATTATGTAATAATCCTTCAGTTTTACCCCCAGATTTCAAACCATACTATTCTTTTTAACCCAGAAATGGGTTTACCAAAAGTTGGCAACCTGAGCAATCATTTAACTAATACACAACACTGATTTCTGAACAGAAGAGATTCCAAACAGGCCTGCTATTAAGCATGGGCAATTAATTGGCCTTCTGTTTTAACAAATCAAAGGAGCAGAGAAAGTCCACATTATCTTGGCTTTTGCAGAAGTGACCTCCTAAATTTATAATAAACACTCAATTGAATGTGCTGATTTACAGCCAATAAAAAAATCTAGATGTAAATGTTTTATCTTTGGTAGCATGGAAATGCCACTAGAGTGCTCATTTTTCAGTCTCAAAGTTGCACTAATTCTTAATAAAATATTTTGAAAAACTCTGATTAATTATAGTAAGAAAATGTTAGTCAACACAGCACTTGTTGCCATTAGAGATTATGCAAAGGTGCCAGATGACACATTTTCCTGTGCTACTGATTTCAAATGCTACATCAGATTTAATCCCTCCAAACAGCAGAGTTTAGACCATATGTCTTCTGTATGACAACATCAAAAGGTGCATGTAGGGGAGTGCTGAGGGGAGTTTGTTTTGAAAGACTGCAGAAATGGATATGATGTAAAGTGATAAAGTAATCCTTCTGACAGTCGAGGAGTCAACTGGCTACATTCCACAGGCTTACAAGGAAAGCAACATAGAGGCTATTCTAGAGAGTTTGCAGCTGCGGTAAGCTCTGTAACATAACTGCTCTAAACTGATGGGAGAAAGCTCTCCCATCATCTTAACTACTCCAGCCCCGCGAGTGGCAGTAGCTATGATGGTGGGAGAAGGTCTCCTGCCAACCTAGTGCTGTTTACACTGGCGCTTAGGTTGGTGTAACTTACATCGTTCAAGGGGGTGTTTTTTTCACAACACTGAACGACGTAAGTGCTAGCACAGACCTAACGTTGGGAGCAGACAAACAACAATGCCTGCTGTGGAGGTCAGAGTACATACCTCTAGCAACAAAGGCTAGCCAGTCAACACAAGTTTAGCTCTCACTTGCATAAATGACAAAGGGGAGCCAAATTGTTCTGTTATGCTACGAGGTACTGGTGACTGCATCAATCTCAAATTCTTTGAAATTGAGTGTGAACAGGACTCTCAATTAATGTAACTGTCAGGATAAATTAATCGCCTGCCTCTCCCACCTAAGACAAAGGGAGTTATGAACCTGCTCAAGAGTTTTGGATTGAGTAGGCGGAGGGGTTTTGCTGTTTGGGAAGGGGAAGATAGGGCAGGGCAGGAGGCAGAACACACAGAATAAGAGATTCTGGGCCAGAGCAAGAAGGCGCAGCAGAAGCCTGTAAGCACTGGTGTGGTCGTGGGAGATGCCTACAGAGGTCACTGAGGTCAGCACTATACCCCCATCTGGGGTTGACCTTGCCTATTTTAGAATGAGAATCTCAGCCAGTCTTCAGGCAAGTCCCTGGACAGGCAACTTTCCCCCTCATTATCTCATTATTACTGTTTCACCCAGTTTTCTTCTTGCCAATTGTGAGTACTTACATTTTATATGTACACGTATTACTACAAATATATATACAAAAATAAGCGTTATGCCACCAAAACATACACATCTAAACCTGTACATAGAAGAAGAATAGATTGGGCTGTGGAGATAAGGCAACAGTGTTATAGATGGTTATAAGCACATCAGGAGATTCATAGATTCCAAGGCCAGAAGGGTCCATTGTGATCATCTAGTCTGACTTCCTGTATAACAAAGGCCAAAGAACTTCCCCAACATAATTCCTACAACATATCTTTTAGAAAAAATATCCAATCTGACTTAAAAATTGCCGGTGATGGAGAATCCACCACGACCCTTGGTAAATTGTTCCAAAAATTAATTACCCGCACTGTTAAAAGCATACCTTATTTCTAGTCTGAATTTGTCTAGCTTTAACTTTCATCCATTGGATTGTGTTATGCTTTTGTTTGTTAGAAGGAAGAGCCCATTATCAAATATTTGCTCCCCATGTAGGTAACTATAGACGGTAATCATGTCATCTGTAACCTTCTCTTTGGTAAGCTAAATACAGTGATAGACTCAAGGAGCTCAATCTCAAGCATGTTTTCTAATCCTTTAATCATTCTCATAGCTCTTCTCTGAGCCCTCTTCACTTATTCAACATCCTTCTTGAATTGTTGCCATCAGAACTGGACAGAGTATTCCAGCAGCTCTTCAATTTAATGTGTGCCATGTTAACTTTCTATCTTTCTAGTTTTTTAATCAAAAGTCAAATGCCTTACAGAAGTCTCAGTCTATTACATCAACACTATTACCTTTATCAACCAAATTTTTAATCTCATTAAAAAAAGATATTAAGTTAGTTTGACAGGATTTATGTTCCATAAACTGATGTTGATTGGCATTAATTATATTACACTCCTTTAATTTTTTGTTAATCAAGTTGATTATCTTGCCCAGGATCAATGTCAGACTGACAGGCCTATAATTACCAGGAGAATGTGTAATAAATCATAGCAAGCAATTCACTGACCTCCTGGACTCTAACAATCTCTAACCATTGTGACCCTAAGAGTACTCCAATGCTAGAGGGAAAGGGCCTCCTGGTATCTACCAGTGAGTCTCAGCTGACCTGATCAGCTCAGTGTACCCCATTTCACTGTTGTCACATAAGGTATCTTATGCTAACTGGTAACAAGCTGGTCATTAACACAGTTACGTGGTGTATTTATGAGTGATATATGAAAAATTATAAATATGCGCTTGAAATGTGTTTGGCAGGCAGGGCTTGAATCACCCCACCCTAGACAAAGGAATGTGGTCTCCAGTGTAAAGTGAGCCAAGGCAGACAGTGGAAGTACATTTATATAAGAGGTAAACAAAGCCGTCGAACTTGAGATTGGAGATCGCCACTTAACTATCATGATATGGGGAGGAGACTGCAAAAATTAACATGACAGCTCCCTGATGGACACAGAAAGCTGAGCCCTCAGGAGCAGGGCCCGCTCCAGCATTTCTGCAGCCCCAAGCAATAAAAAAAAAAAAAAAAGCGCCGCTATCATTGGCGGCAATTGGAGAAAAAAAAAAAAAAAGCCACGAGCGGCGGCGGCAGTTCAGCGGCAGGTCCTTCGCTCCTAGAGGGAGTGAGGGACCTGCCACCCCTGAATTGTCGCAGGTGCCGCCCCTCTCCCTTGGCCGCCCCAAGCACCTGCTTGTTAAGCTGGTGCCTGGAGCCGGCCCTGCTCAGGAGGGTTTCATGACTTTGAAAACAAAGAAACTTGGAGGATATAAGCAGAGAAAGCCATTTTGGCATCCTTCACCTGAAGAGACAAAGAAACCAAGTGCTAGGAGCTCTGTGTTAGCTCCTGGCTAAGGACTGGCCAACCATGCTGGAAGAACAACTGTGGTGAAAAAACTACTCTGAACAAAAGGCTCTAGTTTGTTAAGTTTGGTTTCAGCCTTAGAAACATATTTTTACTTTTGCTTGTTTGTAACCATTTCTATCCCAATTCTTTCTACTTGGTATCACTTAAATCTCAGTTCTTTGGTAATAAATGTAATCTTGTTTTATTACACATCCATCTCAGTGCAGAGTAAACCGAAGAGTAAAATCCTCAGCCAAACTATCGGGTTTGTGCTGCACCCTGACTCTCGAAAGAAGCGGTGAACTTTTGTGAGTGTTAGGCTGCGCACTAGAGAGGAGGCTTTTAGTGAGACTCAGGACTGGAGGGGCTGCTGTGTCACCTTGCATGGAGTAACCAAGCTGGTGGAAGCTAGGATGAGGTCACTGTTGTAAGCAGGCTGCTGGTGTCAGAGCTCTGAGACAAAGCTGCATGGCACAAAGCACCCAGGGTTACAAGGCAGATGGTGACGCAATCCCTTACTGGTCTGGATGAACCCCCAAAGCATCACAACCATTTATTTAATAGATCTATTAACTCTTTATGAACTATATATAAATGGAACCCTAATATAAAGGGTGACTAAATTTCTAGAGTGTCCTATTGGTTTAATCCCTGTAAGCATCCACTAGCAGTGTCTTTTCCACTTGTTTCCAACTCTGCTAACCCCCTTGCCAACACTTCCTTGTTTGTCTAGAGCAATTCAAGGGGTTGTGGGAATCAATAACAGGGAAAAGAAGGTGTAAATGCACAAACAAGCAAATTTGGTGTAGCATTAGTGTACTCCTTGAAGTGCAACCACCATGAGTCGCAAGGCAGGTTAACAGCATCGAAATGAAAGCAGAGTTATTAAATTAAGTAGGAAGGCTGGGAAATCATGCACTAAACAAACAGAGAAGGAAGCAGAAGGCAATCCAAGCTGTTGTGCTCACTCTCATGTGCACATATCTAACTTTCAGCAAAACAGTTTTATCATAATTCTGCAGTCGCTGGCAGGAACATCTGAAAAAAAAAATCTCCGTCCACGCGCACAAGTTCTTCCACAGCTGGCCAGCTGCTTTACTAGCAACACTTTGTGTTGTCTTGGGGGAGCAATGTCGGTGCAAGATACATTAAAAAAATTCTGCAGCATGTACCTGCGAAGAACAGTGTGTTCTACTTACTACCGTCACTGGGGGAGGGGGAAGGGCAGGTTCAGCTTCTTTTAATAAAGCACTTATCTACAAAGCAATATTTATAGAAATGTAAGAATTGCCTTCCCAGTCAATATTAAGTGCTGGAAATAATTAAAATACTGAGGGGAGAAATCGGAGAACATAGTGACCCATTGGCTTTTTGACATGCTGCAGGCTGGAGTCACCCCAGAGATAAGGAGATATTTTTGAATTTGGATTCCCCTCCCTCAAAGAGCTGTAGCTTAACAAATTCACAGAAGGCCAGCATTTAGCAAATAGGAAAGGATGCGCCAGTTTTGTTGAAACATAGGTCAATTGCAATTGTCAGGGCCATTTATATTGCATGGATCCCCACTCTTGCTGCAGAACTGTAAAGAATCTCGCTCTCTCAAAATATTTTTTTCTAGCTCTGATCATAAATGTAAGCCAAAGCAATGTTACCCGTGCAGCCTGAAAAACCAACAGCTAGGAGATATTCAAAATGCTGCATTCATCACAGCACCTTGTTAACTATCAAACCTGAAGGTGACAATTTAAATATCAGGGCAACTATTTCACTGCTGATCATTTTAGCAGAAATATTGTACTTTTGCCACAATCTCAAGCTGTCTTCCAAGCAGCCTCAGGTGGGGAATTTAATATCAAAAGCCATAACAAAGAGAACCACTGTTCCAATTCCACACTTTTAATTCTAGCATTTATTTAATTAAACACTTACTTTTTTTTTTAAAAGGACTTGTCTACATGGGAAAGGCATACTGGTATAACTTCCCCCTTATTTCAGTGTAAGAGGTGCCTTTTTCAGTTGGTTTATGTCGCTTGGGAAGGAGGTTAAGCTAAATCCAAAACCACACATATACCAGAACAGAGTGTCCACACGGGGAGTTATATTGTTATAACAACAGCAGTTAACCATACTAGTATAACTGGGAGAAAACATGGCCTTGGGGCTTTTTTACACTACAGATGCTACAGTGGCACAGCTATGGTGCTGCAGCTTTAGCACTGTAGTGCAGACGTTTTTTCCCATCACTTTAGTTAACCCACCCCTCAGATACATTCTTCAACCTAGCTGCATCTGCACTGGGGGCTAGGTTGACCTAGCTAGAGTGTTTTGGGGTGTACGTTTTTCACACCCTTGAGTGACACAGTTAGGTCAAGCTAATTTTTCAGTGTAGACCAGACCTTGGATATCATTAAATTGCAAGCAATGCCCAGTAGAAAGCCAGTAACGGGTCCCATGGAAATCACAGAGATCTCTGAATATGTATGGGACTGAGCAATGCAGTGGTACCCATAGCCATATGTACATTACACATGGCGCATACCATTGAAAGGGCTGGATTAAGGTACAGGCAACCTAGGCACATGTCTAGGGCCCAATTCATTGCGGGGTGAGGGGGCACCTGAGCTCTGACTGATCTGGTTCAGGTATTGATGCAGGAGCTGGCCCAACAGCAATGGTGAGGAGGAACAGTGCTGGCTGCCCCACTGGCCACTCAGGTTTGGTGCCATGACACTCCGCCAAAATGGAGTGAGTGATGTTGAGACCTGGTGCACAGGGGTCGTAGCACCACTCCGGTTTGGCTGCGCAACCCCTCTGTGACAGAGGGACCATGGAGCCAAATGTGAGTGGGCAGGGGTTGGGCCAGAGCTGCTACTCCTTGCCACTGCCATGGGGCTGGCTCCTGCACCAGGCTCCCTCCATCCTGGGAGCCTATTCTGCCTCACCCCACTTCCAACAGCCTGTGTGTCCTCCCCCTCCCCACTCTGCCTGCAGGACTCGCTCAGCAACAGCTTCAAGATCTGTTACAGCGTGTAGAGCTGCAGTGAGTGCCTGCGTGGGGA
Source organism: Trachemys scripta elegans (assembly GCF_013100865.1). Lineage (NCBI taxonomy): Eukaryota > Metazoa > Chordata > Testudines > Emydidae > Trachemys > Trachemys scripta. The sequence goes on from NC_048299.1 coordinate 93,420,091, forward strand.
AGCCAGCCAAAAGAGGGGCGGCTGGGAGCCCTTGGGGGTTAGGACCGACAAGGAGTTTTTGCCCAGGGTAAGATAAAGCGTACGGGTAGATGCCATGCTAAGTTAAAGTGAGAGTGATTCAGTGCACTGGAGTGATGTGAACTGGAGAATACAGAGGGAGGGGTGCCACGTCTACAAATCTCAAACTATCCTCCCAGGAACTAATTTTAAAAGAAAGGTAGTTTGTGAGACTTTATGGAACCCTTCCTTTCACAGCCACAGGACTAGCTGCCCCCTTGCCGCCTCACTGGTCTTTGAGCGCTCAAGTGTTCATCCTTTTGCCTTCACGATTCTTCCACTCCTAAACTGGGACCCAGGTACATTATGTGGTGTGTACCAACTACTCATCAACCTGCAGGCCTGACTGGGTTTTCAACACCCGCATTTCCTCCCTTTTGGAAGCTGAGAGCTGTGATACTCACCAACACCCTTCTTAGAACAAAGTATTTTTACTTAGCACTTGGAACACAGCATTACAAGGAAAAAATTAAAAAAAGAGAGACATTAAAATAACAGACAACCTACAGGCATATTTAATCTCATCTAATCTTACACTTCACTACAAGCTAAAGTTGGATAGGCTTTCCTTTCAAGTCCAGTTCTTCCTGACTATGAAGGTCTCTCACTCTCTCTTGTTCATACTGGTGTGGGTTAGTGCCATTAAAGACACTTGTGCTGGCATTGTCTCTTAATAACCCTTACGAGTCAGATGGTGATGGTTACCAGGAAGGACCTCTTCTCTCATTGCCTAGGTGGGTAGACTCTACTTCCTTGACAAACCCCATGGATGAAATATCCATTCCCATACATGGTACAGAAACACCACACTAGTGTGTGGAAATAGTATGCATAATTATTAAAGAGAACTGCAATGTTTGTCATAGTAATTACTGGTGGAGATCAGGGAAATTGAAAAAGTAAAACCAAAGCAGAGTGAAAGGAATGGAGAGGCACAAGTATAAGTGCATGGAGAACAAGTTGGAGGGATGAAACGAGCTAAGGTTAAAACAAATGAAGAGAGTGAATGGGAAGAGGAGGAATGGAGGATAGTCTCAGTCTGGAATTTGTTTCCCTGAAATGGAGTGGTTGGTATAAAAAAAATGTCCAACTTAGGATGGTGGTGTGGTTACATCTAGATAAAGTTTTCTCTGACAGAATTCCTCCTGTTTGTCAGGGGAACCATTTTAAAAATTGCTGTTACGTCACAGCTTGCTGCTTCAGAGAAAAGAGACAAAAGAAGCTGGCTGTGGTTACAAGTACAAGTGAATTTCCAGTTAAAATAGCAACAGTAGCTTTGAATCATTAAAAAGGTACTTAGGAGTAGCATATCTGTATTATTGGCAGTCCTATAACTTTTGATTAGTTCATAAAGCTTGATTGGCAAATTGATAAGGACTTATTCTTTTCTGTTAAATGATGAAAAACTTTCCAAAATATAGATGCTTATTCCTTCCTTATTTAATGATATAGGTTGACAACTAAGTGCATCTATTACTGGATGTAGGTGTGTGCATGATTAGCCCCGCCCTCTGACACACTTGAGGACTTCCTCACACTTCCAAAAAGTGGTATGATTGGCAAAGCAAAGGACTCTCAAAGTTCCTATACATATATTAAATGTAGCCACCACCTGTGATTCCCTCCATGAGACAAACTCCCCTTGGCTTTAGGAGTTACACCTCTTTCAGTGTAGTCAATCTAAGTAAGATTTTCCTGTTTCCTTTCTGCTTATACAGAATATAAGTAATTTGCCTAGTTGAAAAGACAAAGCAAACAGAAAAAATGTAGTGCAAGGGCACCTGTGTGTATCTTTTTCTAGAACACAGAAGTTTCATACAATAATTACATAATGTTTTTCTTATGCTCCAAACTAGATGTAAGAAAGTGTCATGTAAGTCAATTAAGTTCAAAAATTAGAAACAAATAGGCTTGTGTCGGGGACAGGAGCCAAAAGCAGCAAAAGATTTACTGTTTTGTGGCAACTTTATATAACTGAATTATTACAAAAGAATATTTAAGACACTTTCACATTAAAAAAATTAGTACTTTCAGAGCTTGCGATGTTGTCAGATTCCCAAGATTGGGAACTATAATTCTCTCTTGCCTAGCCTAAGAGTCTATCAATAGGTAACAAAAGCAAAGCAGCAAACATATCCACCTCTCCCACACTGAAAATATAAATGTCTTAAGTACTTTCCTAGACCAGTGTAGATACAGTATGGGATATATTGATTATCCTAATGAAATATTTGACATAAGGGGGAACATTACTGTTTCCCTCAATCAATGCATACAAACAGGGATTTGTGTGTATCTATGTGGAGCAGCTGAGAGCAAGGAAACTCATCGAAAGCCAAGTTCTTAACCCTGAACTTCCCTGCTTCCCTTTTGTGCTTGCTTTACTTTTTATGTTATTTTTCCGAAGCATCTTTTGACTTTCAAATTTCAAAAAAGTTCAGAGTTGTCTTTGAAAGATTGTGTTCCAGCTGCTGTGTCTCACTGAATTCAACCAGGCTGGGTAGAAGCAGCTAGAAAGAATTCCTTTTTATAATGCTCTGCTACAACCCACTGATTGTGCCATCTGTCCAACACACAATGAAGAATCACTAAACAGAGAATAGCCGTGGGGGACACAGTACACTGTTTGTAGATCTATGTTTGATAAAAGATAAGAGCTTGTATTAAAATAGCAAGCTTGGCTGCTTGGAACATGTTAGATATGCAGTATGTTTCTGGCACAAAGAGGGAGGAAAATGATAGAGCTGTCCAGATGGAAGGGGAACCAAAGCCACAAACTGGACAAGAAAAAGGTGCTCCTGCCTGTGTGAAGACCATGTCAGTGAATTCTGCCTAGCATGAATGCAAAGGAAGATCGCAGAATGTGCCATGCTGGAGTTTTAACAGATGACACTCTGCAATGCAGGAAGATGTGAGGGGGGAAAAAAAATACAGCTTTAAATACCATGCAAAGGAAGTGCAAAATTGCACTAATAAAAATGGTAATGCTAAGGACCATGGATAAGTATTTTATGTAATTATTATGGCAGTTCCAATAAATCTTTCCACACCAAATAATTATGTAGGAATATCTCTTGTTGTGATAATAATTGCTATAAAAAGGCTCCTAAGTGGCTTTTCTGTCATTATTTTTTATTAGTATGGCTAGGAAACACTTATGCTTTTGACTGGTATGCCATATGATAGCAAAAGAGTTACATATGGGCCAGTGCTTAGGATGCCAGTTTATACCTTTGGAGAACAGGGTTCAATGCCCTGCTTTATCGAAGAATTCCTGTGAGACTGTTGGACAAGTCACTTAGCCTCTCTGTGCTTCAGTTCCCACCCTGTGAAATGGGGATAGCAGCACTGCCCTACTTCACAGTGGTGTTGTGAAGATAACCACACTGAAGATTGTGAAGTGCTTTGAGATCTACTGACTAAAAGTGCTATATAAGAGATAAGAGGCGGTTACTTACCTGTAACTGGAGGTTCTTTGAGATGTGTGGTCCGTATTCGGATTCCAGACGTGAGTGCACATACATATGCCGGAATGATTTGTATCAGTGTCCTTTGACCTGCACGTCCGCCGTGTGTCACACTCATGTCTGCAGCTGAGGCTATAAGAGATCACTTGGGTCGATGCCACTACAGTATCCTTCTTACCATTCAGCAATATAGTCCACAGCAGAGGGGATGGAGGGCAGGTATTGGAATCAAAATAGGGACCACACATCTTGAAGTATCTCCAGTTACAGGTAAGTAACCTCCTCTTCTTCTGCAAGTGATAGTCCCTATAGGGATTCCAAATGTGGGTGAGTAGCAAGTAATGATCAGCGTGGAGATGGGTGTGAGGACTCATGAGAAGTCATAGCCTGTAGTATGGCGTGGCCTAAAGCCACATCCACAGCTGCTGCCAGGTCAATGGCATAGTGAGAAGTGAACAGAGCTCAATGTAGCTGCCCAGCAAATGTCCTGCCACTGGCAAGGCAGGCCACCATGGCCACATGCACCCACATGGAGTGAGACATGTCTCCAGGAGATGGAGGTACATTAGAGAGAGCATAGCATTCATGAATGCAATGGAAGATCCATTTGGAGATGCAACTCCTCCATTGGGAGCTGCAAGGAGAGGGCCTGCCCCTTACAATGTTCGGCAATCGCGACGGAGAGCGTGGGTGAAGCTGAAAAGGATGGGTGTGTTGGAGATAGAAGGCCAGTGCACTTAGGAGATCAAGAGTGTAATGTTCTGTCCCTGTGGAAGGTGTGGCGTGGGGTTTGGGATAGAAGACGGAGACATGGATGCACTGGTTGAGGTGGAATGCAGACACCACCTTAGAAATAAATTTGAGGTGCAGACATAAGGAGATCTTGTCCTTGTGGAAGACGGTGTTGGAGGAGGGGTCAGCCACCATAGTTGCCAGTTCACTAACGCATCATGCCAACGTGATGGCTACCAACAAGATCACCTTCAATGAGAAGGAGAGAGCACGTGGTAAGGGGTTGAAAGGGTGGCCTGGTGTGGGCAGAGAGGGCGATATTAAGGTCCCAAGAAGGGATAGATTTGAGCACCGGTGAAAAGGCATCAAGCAGAGCTTTGAGGAAGCCAACAGTGCTTGTGTGTGTGAAAAAAAGAAGTACTGTCCATTGGGGGGGAAGGAAGGCACTGAGCGTTGCCAGGTGCACCCAGATGGAGTTGCGTGCGAGGCCTGATGTTTTGAGTTGGAGAAGGTAGTTTAGTAGGCTAGGAATGGATATGGAGAAGGTAGTCTAGTAGGCATAAGGCAATGGTGGTGTTGAATTGTTTCCATTTCTCTTGATAGCAGACACTTTAGTGACAAGATGAATGAATCCCTGCATTCACGCAAAAGTTTGAGGGTGTCATAGGGAATGTCCTCAAAAGTGGTTTGAACTTCTTTGGGAATCTGGAAGATTGTAGCCAGGAATCCTGATGGAGTACAATGCTGGTTGACAAGGAGCAGGAGGCAGTGTCAGCAGCTTTCCTTCATCCAACAGCGCCTGGAACTGCGGTTGCTTGTCCAGCAGCAGAAAATCATTAAACTCCAAGAATTTGAAATGTGAAAATCATATTTCGGCAGCATGGCTTGGTAGTTGGCTATACAAAACTGGAGTCCTATGGAAGAGTAGACCTTCCTGCCCCAAAGGTCCATTTTCTTCACCATCCTTTCTGGAGGGGTGGACTTGAGATGTTGTTGGTGAGTGTGCTTCGTCGCTGCAAGGACCACCAGTGAGTTAGTGGGCGGACAGGTGAAGAGGAAATCTACTACGTTCAAAGAGACAAAGTATCGCCTTTCTGCTTGTTTGGGTGTAGAGGCATGGGATGCCGGTGTGTGTCAGATTGTCTGCACCAACTGCAGGGTGGCCTCATGGATGGGGAGGGTCCCTGCAGTTGGAAGATGTTCAGGAGTTGGTGTTGTGTGTCCTGGAACTCCTCCATTGGGAGCCCAAGATCTGCCACCATGCACTGGAGCAGCTTGTGGTACTGCTTACGATTGTCAGGAGGGGAGAGAGAGGTTGGGATCAGTGCCTCTTCTGGCAATGATGGGGCTCCAGAGGGGACCAGCAGAACCAATGGTACCGACTGCACTACTTCCTCCTCCCCTTCATCGTAAACTGAGGGAGCTGCAGTTTGAACAGGGGATGGCTGGTACGAAGTCATCAATGGTGCACCACTGGTGTAGGGCCAAACATACTCCGGCCAGTAGTGGGCCCCGCGGGTACTGGTACCGTGGCTCCGTGGCAGGGTCATATGCTGGAGGATAGGACAGTCTGTGGTGGGGAGACTGCAAGATAAGGCAGATGAGAAGGAGGGCTCTGGCTCCGATAAGCCCTTAGAGAGTCAGAGGATGGATCTGGCAGTGGCAAAGGGGCACGACTCTTCAGCAGGAGCAGCAATGGTTCATCTGCCATAGACAGCAGGACCAAGGAGCCCATGGGTCCAGAAAGTAGAGAGGAACACGGGTACGGCAGCAGAAGCTCCTCAGTGAGCAACAGCGGTTCCAAGTGGCCCGGCGTGCAGGGGACCACATGTGGCAGACTGGAGGGGCCAGGCAGTGATGATGGTGCACATGGCAGTACTGGAGCACTGACAGAGCTGGTGAGGGTACCAGTGGATCATGCCTGTGCTTCTCCTTGCCCTCCATCCAGAATTTTTGGGAGCTGGAGCAGCTGGGTCAACACACGACTTCTCACCTGACCTGGCTCGGCTCAGAGAAGCAATGCTGCATTCAGGGCTGGCTCCAGCATTTCTGCAGCCCCAAGCAAAAAAAAAAAAAGCCGCGATCGGCGGCGGCAGTTCAGCGGCAGGTCCTTCGCTCCTAGAGGGAGTGAGGGACCTGCCGCCCCCGAATTGCCACAGGTGCCGCCCCAAGCACCTGCTTGTTAAGCTGGTGCCTGGAGCCAGCCCTGGCTGCATTTATGGGCAGCCTCAGACAGGGACCTATCCTTGTGCCCATGGTCATGCTTCCTATGTTCATGGTGGGGCTTGTTGGACCTCTGCAGTAGCCACGGAGCCAGTGCCCAGGAAGTAGATACAGGGGCACTGATGGATGTTGATGGACACTGCTCCAGCAGTTCCACCAGTCCCAGATCCAATTGCGCACACAGGTGCACACCCTCTTCCATGAGGAACTTGCGTAGATGAAGTTCCCTAGCTTCCTGCATGTGGGGTGGGAATGAGAGGCAGATGGTGCAGCGAGTGATGACATAGGCTTCGCTGAGGCAGTAAAAACACCACTGGTGCTTGCTGCTCACAGAGGAGTGTTTGCGCATCTTTTGAAGCTGACTTGGTGTGGTATAATCCCCGGGGACAGGGGACAAACTCCAGAAGAGAGTGAACCTAATGAATTACACTACAAAAACAAGAAAAAAAAATACTATTAAGAACTATGTACAAGGAAAAAAGAATGGACAAATCACTCTTTTAGCAAGACTAAGAGTATGAAGGAACAGAGGTTCTGTCTCAGGCCATGCAGCGGTAAAAGGGAACTGGAGCAGACCCGGACAGCCTCTCATAGCCTTGAGTATGGACACGAGGACAATGCACAATGCACATGCAGGTCAAGGGACATTGATATGAATCATTCTGGCTCTGGTGCACGGCACGCATGCACACCCACATTTGGAATCCATATAGGGACCATACTGTGAAGAAGTAATATTACTTGTGTTACAGTCTTCTCACAGAGAATTTTAAGAGTTTAGAGCACTTAGGTACAATGGTAAAAAGAGCTACAGACCAGAAAAAGGGCCAACTTCAAATGATTTAGAAATTCAGTTTGGATACTTATTTGATCCTTTTGAGGTATCCCTTCTGCAATCCTGTGTACTCTTACACCACCCCTTTGATGATCTCTTGCTCCTGGGCAAATGCTGGGTGACCCATTTTCTACTTGGTTGCATGTGCTCTACAGAGGAAGGCTGGGCAACGTGCTCCTTTTCCCGCCCTGTTGTGACAGGTCTGTTGAACGGGCTCTTCAGCTAGGTGGTGGAAGCCAGCAGCCTGTCCACCGAGTCTTACCTCTTCAGTTTTAGCTGTATTCTTGAGCTTTCTTGGTAGTCATGCCCCAGAATGCATTGCTGATAACTGAAACCCCAGAGTGGGTGAGAGTCTAATGACTTTGGTGCTACTAATACTGAAGAGAATTGACTCCAAATTTCAAACATGTTGTGTAAACAGCTGCTAATGAGCAATATGCTCTGTGCTAAGCTTCAAACAACAGCAATGAGAATGCAGTCACTGGAGCAGGGACTTGAACCCAGCTGTCCCTCCTAGATGAGTACCCTAAACACCAGACTATGGAGTCAGTCTCATTCTCTCCCAATGACTAGTCAAGTAAATAGAACAGATTCAACAGGAGAAATTGAGACGCCTCCCCCAAACTAGCTAATAGCCTGGTTGTTTGAATGCTCAGGTGTTATGGGGAAGACCTTGGTTCAAGTCGCTGCTCCAAAGCAGAAATTTAAACCAGGTTCTCCCATATCCCAGGTGAGTGCCTGAGCCACTGGGCTATTGAGTATCAGGGGAACACCATCTGCTGTTTTATGACTCTAGCCAGGCCTTTTCTTTCCTTTTAAATTAAAAATTCCTTAAATCAAAACCATTTTTTCAATTTGCTGAAAATTCCAAAAAAATATTCAGTTTTGGTTCTAGCCGAGCTAAAGCTCTCTCCCCCCGCAATTTTTCAGAACTGCCAGTGAACCAAACATTAGTTATCCATATAGGTCTAGTCAAAAATCAGGAAATTCAACATGTTAAAGTTGCTCCTATTATACATAGCAGGACTACTTATATGATTGTTTACAGTACTGGGACCTTAGAAGATTTATACATTTATTACCCAAGTTATTATTTATTAGTGGCACAGTTCTGGGGTTAACTGCATCTCTGCTCCCTCCAGTGTTTCCTCAATATTGCCCTGTTAGGTTTCAGGCCTCCAGTCGTCATCTCCCTACAGGGCAGAGTTTTAGGGTTGCAGCTCCCTTGGAATTTACTGAGCTTAACACAGCAGGTCTGACTTGAATCCAGTTCTGCTCGCTCCCAGGGGCTCTGACTAGGGTTGCCAATTTTGGTTGGATGTATTCCTAGAGGTTTTGCCACACGACAATCTAATTCCTGGAGAGTCCAGGACAATCCTGGAAGATTGGCAACTCTGACAGCATTTATCAGTGAGCGGCCAACATTCACAAAGCACAGTACATTTATTTTGGACAAAGTATTACCAAGAAAAACATATAATAAAACAACAGACAGACTACCCACATGCTAAGTTTTGCCAGGTGTTATCCATCCTCCATATGGAGGTTTCAAAGTCCTTCAAACCCTTCTAGCAAGGTTTTGCTCTCTTGGTGAAAGTCTCATGTCAGTCTGTCGATCAAGTGAGGGTCTACAAGTCAGTTCAGGCTGGCCCTTTATAGCAAAGCCCTGTTCTTTGTCTGCTGGGCCTCTTGAACCTGGTCAAACTCAGTATATGCTCTCCCCATCCCCCAGGGTGGCACGACTCCAGAGTTGTTTACTTGTCTAGGGATTTGCAGTAATTACCTCTCACTGATTTTAGTTCCAGTTAGTTGTACCTCTCCCCCATAGAATCAGAATACAATCCTTAGCTCACAAAGGTGCATCTAACATTTATAGATATAGCAGTCTCAAAGATATTGCATGTGCCCATAATATCTGTCACATCTCAATAGACTAGTTTGTGAAGTCTCCCAACTCCTAAGGTCTCACATCTGTCACAATTAGTATTACAGTAGTGCCTTGAGGCCCCCATTGTGCTAGGTACTGTACAGACACATGGTAAACAACAGTCCCTGTCCTGAAGGGCTTAGGATCAAAACAGAAAAGTACATTAAAAGAAGGGAAGGGAAACAAAGACACAAATAGATACACTGGCTTGTCCAAGGTCATACACAGCAGGTTGGTGGCACAGCCAGGTATAATAATACCTAGCTCTTATAAAGCTCTTTTCATCAGTAGATTTACCGAGGAGGTCAGTATCATCATCCCCATTTCACAGATGGGGAAACTAAGGCACAGGGAGGGAAGTGACTTGCCTCAGGTCACCCAGAGACAGAACTGGGTCTCAATCCAGTGCCCTATCCACTGGACCACACTGCCTCTTACCTAAAGCACAGCTGAAAAATTAACAAGAATGTAACACACATTATGTTTCTATTATGGTGTTAAATCTCAGTGAGAGCATTCAAACCACTAAGAACACAGCAAATTGATATTCATTGTAACATGCAATTATTAATACCAGCACTCATGAAGTGCTTTTTATATTCAAAGCACTTTGCAAACAATAGGGCCTATGCTCTCTCCCATCTGCGCAAGTCACTCCATTTGATGCTACTGGGAGATTTCCCTGTGTGAAGGGAACTCAAGTCTAGTGTTGCAAATGGTGCTTTTTACAAATATCACAGTCCTGAAGTTCCTCCCACCCCTTATTAATTTTTTATGCTTGGCTTGACAAAAGTTAAGTTTACAAACAAAATGAAGAACTGTCATGTCCCTTTCTGTACATGACTGAGCCATCTAGGAGCGCCTCAGCTCCCAAACACCCTTGGTTACATGTGAGACTTGCTGATCAAGTCAATGACTCATTCCTCAACTGTCAAACAGGGAGTTTTCATTTTGACAATGTTTAGCTTCTGAAGAAGAAAATGCTGACCCATAAATTCTCCCTTGATCAATATATATTATCTCTTTGCATATATATAGAAGTCAAACACAGGTTTATATGCAAAGAGATAATAGGTATAATCCCCAAAAAGGACCAACTGCCCTTTCAGGCATAATTCTGCGGCTTTTTAACTAATCTCACGACATGTGTGATGGGTAACTCCACCCTGTCTGATTAGAGAGTAGTTTATTTGTTTCCTGTGGAACAAAACAGCTTTACGAAAGAATCAGATACTGTGTAGCTCTGGGATGTAAATAATGTGTAAAATACAAGAAACTGCAGCATCCATTGTGATCTCGGAAGCTGCTCCTTCCCTAGCAGGGTCTGTGCTGGGGAGAGACCTTCATTGAAGTTCCCTCTGTGCCCACCCAAGGTGGGGACTTTCTCCAGGTGGAACTAGCCCCCAAGGGCAGCCCTGGGCTCTGCTGAGTTTAACTCTTGATCCAGAGAGTATGCACAGACCCTTTAACAACAACTAACAGTTGTCTTTCAAATGCTTAACGACCTAACTTTGATACCATCTCTCCTGCTGCATACATCCAGTTTCCATTTCTGTTGAACACAGACATGTAACTTCTTAAAAAACAAAACAACCCAAAACCAACAAAAATACCACCAAAGCTTTCTTTCCTGAAACAAGTTACTGCCCAACTCATCTTCTGTTACGAAATATAAATCATTGCCGGACCCCATGGCCCTACGCCACAAAAGCTCTTAAAATCGTCTCACCAGCTGAGAAGTTGTCCCAAATACTGTATTGCACAAAGCGTATTGTATCATTGATATTGTCATGCAAGTGATTGAGATTGCCCAGAGTACATGAGGATATGCAAACAATTTTACAGACACTTCTGGTTGCTCTATGAGGATTGCTAAGGAGGATTTTAAAAATGAGCTTTAAACCATTTTATTTAATTCACCTTAAAAGTTGTTCTGAGTCAAATGTTTTCAAAACTCAGATATTTTAAGGGAAATAATGAATATTGTTAAGAATCCAGTTTATAAAAGGAGAAAATCATGGGAAAATGAGGCAAACTTTATGGGAGAATAAAATTATGGCAGAATTGCTGAAGAGCATTCCGAAGATACCATGTTTTATTCTAAATTATTTAATAAAACAGTAACAACACTTTGTGCTTATAAAGTTCCTTTGCATCCCACAATCTCAACGTCCTTTATTAATTATTTAAGCTGCCAAATGCTCCTGTGAGATTTAGCAGGTAAGCATTATTAGACCTATTAAACACATATAAACCAAAATTACGATGCTAAATTATATGCAGAGTTATTTCTTTTTAAATTGATTTCTCTCTATAAAAGAAGATGCCGAGTTTACTATTACTTTTAGAACAGGATTTTATGGGTCAAATCTTTAGTAGGTAGAGTTTCACTGCACATTTGCATATACAATTACCCAATTAGCATGCAAAACCTGGGTAATAGTGCACACAAATGGATAGCAAGGCAAGCACAATCCAAACCAGAGTTGGTGATGGGATGGAGAAACTGACATGCTGATCAGTGGTCCATCTGCTCCTGTTTCTGACAGTGGCCAGTTCCAGTCAATTCAGAGGCAAGCATAAGAAACCCTGTATTAGGCAGTTATGGGATAACTTACCTCCAGGAAAAGTTTCCTCCTAATCCCCTACAGGGTTGTTACATGCTATGAAACATAAATGTTTATATGCCAAAGTCTTTTTAAAATATTTACTATTTTAACTCTGGATGGTTTCATTACCCATATGACTATACAGTAGTCTTGGATTCCTGCTAAGCTCTTGGCCTCAATAACACCTTTCAGCAATGAATTCCAAAGGCAAACCACACATTGTATAAAATTGTTTTCTCTTATCAGTTTTCAATTTTCTACCTTTCAATTTCACTGAATGTCCCCTGCTGACTATGTAGTCTGCATTTTGTTTAAGTTCCAGAAGAAATGAATATTTACAGCAGTAATCATTGATAAGTAGTGCCATTTTAACTAAGGTTTCAGAGGCATACACTGAATTATGAATTGATAAAATGCAGTGCATCTGTTCTCAAATGTTAGGTACCCAGAGTAGGATAATTTTACTTATTGTTTTATTACAAAAGCTCATCTTACTGTATGAGACTGACTACTCGAGCCAGCTATCAATACAGGAATGTCTAGGGTAATACGATTTCCTTCCTTTTGCATTCAGAAAAGCAACTGGTCCATTTCTTTGGTGCTGGCAGTTCTGAAGTTCACATGAAATAATTACTGTGGTTGTTACTCCCAACCAAATTAGTGATGGTGGAGACTGAATTATTGTGTCTAGGCTGTAGCTGGAGCTATATATTTGAATCATACTATACCAGCACTAGCAAACCTTAATCTGACAAGGCCTAAGAACTAAAATACTAAATAGTTTCATGTATTTTTTTTTCTTTCCCAGACAAGAAACAATGGCACATTTTTTCTTTTGCTGAAGGGAATAAACAGCTTAGAAACTTAGACCCTCATTGCCAATACGATACATTAACTCATCAACCGTTGGGGACGTTGGCTTCAATGTCATCTGCTCCCACCAGGCTTTCAATTTATTACAGAGGAAAAAACTTGGACCAAACCATCGAGCCAGTTCATTAATGATGTTACACTCCTATACTCTACCAACGGGACCTGGTTTCAACAATTAAAGATAATGTCTTTGAACACCGTGCCAGAATGAGGTCAATACAATGAACACCCATGGAGATTCTGGACTGGATAAAATACTACTGTGAGAAGGCCTCTCCTCTTTCACAGCTTCTCAGATGTCTGCTGTCAGTGAATGCCTTCAAAAGGCTGGCTTTTGCATTCTACTTCTTTCAGCCTGCATAAAGTTTATAATCATTTTATTCTGAGATGACATGAACAAGCCAAAGTTAGCAGGTGCAAGTCTCAGGTACTAGAAAGTATGCAATGTCAAATTTCTAAAATAATGCAATTTTATCCCCTGATTTATAAAGACAGTTCCTTTGATTATTTTTTGATGCTTTGGTTTATCTGAATGGAATGAAGAAGTTCTTCCTCACCTGGATTTATACACACTGGTTTATGTCCACTCTCAGCTATACCCACACTGCTTCACTGACCTGCACTGTATTGCAGCTAGTAGAGCAGAACTGTGTACAATTTTTTCTAATTACATCCAGGTATATACATAAAACTGGCAAAAATGATTCTGCTACCCTTATAAACATTCATCGACTCTGAGTACAGACACAAGGCTACACAGGTCCAAGAGCAGAAGCCAAGACAAGATAAAGTATTGGCTACTCAGATGTTTTCTTTGTAATATAGTACATGAACAAGTTCCCCATGTATTCAAGCTGTATCTATTACAAGGTATGTATTATTTATTCATATTGCTTGAACTAGTCCCTGCATTGATTCCGTTATATTTCAAGACATCTGATTGAAAAGTCAGCTAAGAGGGAAAGGGCAGATCCATTTATAGGGACCTCTGACATCCTTGGGGGGGCTTCGTCCAGTTGATGTCATGTAATTCTTTGCCCTCTACCTCATACATTACTTTTCATGTATCTCCATTCTCCTATAAGTAAATCAAATGACCTGTTCAAAAATCAAAAGTGAAATGTTTTAGCTCATGGCAGAACAATTCAAGGAATAAAAAAAGATCTTGAACTTCTAATTATCCTACAATGGCCCAACTGAACATAAAAAGAATAAATCAAGTAAGAAAATACTACAGCGGCAGTCAGCAGATATATTTCTCTCTGATTATTATATACTCTGTCAATGTCAAACTCTGTCATTAGCATGTGCAATCCCCTTTTCTTTCCCTCCCTCTCCCCCGTTACCCTAGTGAAAATGTTTGGTGGTGGCATAAAAGTCACAAAGAGAAAACGGCTGCAGTCAGAATTCTGACTCCTTAGGGTACTACCAGCTGCTAGTGTGTTTCCAGGACACAAAAGAGTTTATAGAGTAACAACAATATTGAAAACTGTTTCATCTAATGAGTTAACACTACACTACCGTTTTGCCTTTTCACTATAGGTAGTGCTATGAGCTACAAAGGTGCTTATGGAATTTTTCCACATGCCTTTTTTCCAAACCCTAAAGCGGGCTCATAAAAACAAAATCCCTAAACGCAACATGCACTAGACTTGAATCTTGTGTGTTCATATGTCCTGCTACTCTCACACTTTCCATAAAACGATTCTCAAAGGCCAGCAGAAAGAGAGTACATCAGAGGGGCTACATTCAGAGATGAGTCTAACCTGACAACTTATTGTAATACATCTCTTAGGGTCTATTATTTTAGATCCCTTATGTTTGCTTATTCCCCCATACACATCAGTCTCTAATTAGCCCTCAATCAGTGGAAGGGAATCAGTGATCATACTGGCCCAATTTAAAAATGGGTAAATTTAGATAGAATAATCAGATAATTTTTCCTATTAGGATTAGGCTCTGGAATAGTCTCCTAAGCACAGGTGCAAATGCCTGATTGTTTGGAACATTTAAAACCAGGCTGGACAAAACACTAGGGCACAGACCCTCAACGTGGTGTAAACTGTCAATGGATTATGACAACTTACAATAGCTAAGAATGTGCCCCAGATAATATTTTGTAGAATACAATCCTGCATTGGCAGGAGAAGAGTCTAGAGACATTAAGATTTTCTAGATGTCTGAGTCTGTGAATTCACGCCCCACATGGAAACACTGAGGATCTGTTACTGTCAGCCGCAGGAGATTAAAAGTCACCAGCTGGGAAAAAAATGAAATGACAAAAAATTATATATTTTGATCTGTATTTTGATTTTTTAAACACCCCCTGCCAACCCCATTGTGTGTGATAAGTGCTCCCACTCCCTCAGAATTTATTGGGTAAGATCAGTTCAGCTCCCTACCCCCCGCAGCTCACTCCCCCACTCCTCCTGTGGTTCTTTACCCCCACTTCCAGGCCTGAGGGGGCTGCTGCAGGGTCTCCCTTCGCCTTCGTAGGGAGAGGCAATTTCAGGGGCTCTACCCCTCCCCCCGCCCAACTGTCCTGTCCCAGGAGGCAAGACCATCCCTACCAATTATGGTGCCCTATGCAGCCCAAGCACCTGCCCTGCCCTCCCCCCCTCCCCCCGCAGCAGAGGGTCTGGGCTGTGCTCAAGGCCTGCAGTTGTGGGGGGCACCACAGGCCCAGCCCGGGGGATTAGCGGGGAGGGGTCTGGCAGCAGGAAGCGGAACAACCCGCCCCAGCCCACTCCATTCCCCCTGCCCCAGCAGTGTCGTACAGGGGAGGGGTCTTGGGGGAAGGGATTTCCCCCCCCCCCCCCCCGCACTCACCGGTGGCGGGAAGCAGAGTGATACAGCGGGGAGCCAGCGGAGCGGGCTGGGGCTGAGTTGCTCTGCTTCCCGCCATCGCCAGTGAGTGCAGGGGTAGGCCTGACCCCTGCTGCCATCGCCAGGCCGTCCCGCTAATCCTCTAGGCCGCATCCCTCGCTGAGGGAAGGGGCTTGGGGGAAGGGGTGGAGGGAGTTCTCCAGGCCCTGCACCCCCCTAGGAACACATGGGCCAGCTGGGAGATGGGATTGGCCGCCGGTGCTGCCGCATATGAACCATGCAGCTGCATAGGGCACCAAGAAATTTGGGGAAATTTGTGCCCTACGCAGTTGCATATTCTGTGTATGCCTAAGGACAGCCCTGACAGGAAGGGTGCTGCAATAGGGAGGAGTAGATACGCTGTCCTGTCTGTTTCTCTGATGAGGGGCGAAGGGAGAGCAGAGCTGCACTAAGTTACTGGGCTCTTTGCTCCCTCCTCCCCCCTTGTGAGAGCAGGGAGCATGGAGGGAAGAATGCAAGATGCACTCCAGCATCCTTGGAAATCCTGTTGCTTTAAAAATAATAATCATGAGTTGACAATACTACATATATTCACTTTCCAAGGCAGCTACCTCGTCTCCTGGTTAACCTTACTAAAAATAGCAGTTATGCTGGCAATTAAATATCAACAGGATGTTGACCCTGGGACCAATTTTATGAGACTTTGAATTAAAATTCTACTGCTGGTTACACCTATGTAACATCTAAGTGCAATGAGGGTGCATAAGTGTAACAGAGCAGAATTTAGCCATCTATTATGAAAATAAAGCGATGGTGGTAGTAAAAACTCAGACATGTTCAAAATAATAAACTGGGTTTATAAAAGTGAAAATCAATTTCCTTGTTCTATTTTTTTCTTTCCAGAAAAAAAAAAAAAAGATTATTTAGCTCAGATACATGTGACTTTTAGCAAGCTAATGCCCCCGTGCGTCAATTTCCTATTCTGTAGAACGGGAATCGTGACACAGAGCCCATTTGTGGTTCACTACTCTGTCAGCAGCTCTTGTCACGCCTGACATACTCACTACACTTAATACACTTGTAATCTGTATCTAAAAGGTGGCATGTAAGATATCATTGGAAAACTAATAACTCACTGTCATGAATATGCTTGCATTGTGTATGCATAAGCATGTACAAAAAGTTATGAACATGCACTAGAACTATACTCTTAAAATGTCTTTGGCAAGCAATGTATAAGTAATGTATAAGCACAATCTACCTTAGATAAAGAAATGTGTATTTGATTCTCTGAGCTGCTAAATTGTCAGGCAGAGACAATGCAAGTCCATTTTTACATAAGAGGTAAACAAAGCTATCAAGCCAACAAGTGTGGGAGATGACAGCAGGGTGTCTACACCCAGCATGAGAGAGAAGCTTAGTATGGGTTTTACTTTTCAAAGAATACATTTCAAAGGTTTACTGGTCTATAAACATGGGGGCGGGGGGAGGGGGCTGAACCTCAAGTGATAAGCAATTCAATCAACTGATTGTATACAATATTACTATATTATTAAAGAGTATTGAGCTGGGTCTTTTATGAAAGCCTGTGCTACACTAGTGATTCATATAATTGTGAATTGTATGTATTAATACTACATAAGGAATGAGGAATACTCTTTAATATTATGCTTTACAGTCTGTGACCCGAACAAAGGGAGAAACAGGTTTTCCCAGCCATGAGGGAACATCACAGCTATCTACCTGTCTCTGAAGAAATTAAGCAAGGTGTGACCAAAACAAAAATGAAAGCTCCATTTACATAGAAATCATACAGCGGGTTCGGAAGCCCACAGGAAGGGAAGAACAGCAGGAAGTCATCCTGTCTCTTGAAGCAAGGTCATTGACGTATGGAAGATATAAGCAAAGACAGAAGCCATCTTTGGCATCCATCACTAGACAGACAAAGGAAGAGCACTCTTGCAAACTGAGAAAGATGGGTCCATCAACCAAAAGAGGTTGAAGTCTCTGGGAAGTGAATATTGATGAGGAAAAAAAAAACCCCATCTTGAACAAAGAGAGTACCTTGCTAGGTTAAGTTCTACACTTTTAGATGCACGTTTTCACCTATAGTTTCTTGTAACATTTTCTAACTTTATTCCTTTTACTTGGCATCCCTTAAATTTATTAACAAAAACATAGGTTTGTGGGTTTTTTTGTTTTTGTTTTTGTTTTTAACTATAAACCAACACGGTGCTGTATTTAAGATGAAGGATGTATTTACCACAGTTAAATAAATAAGCTGCAATGTGCTTTTGTGTCAGCAGAAGTAGAAACAAAATTTATTATTTCTCTGAACTGTCCAGGAGAGGGCTGGACACTGCAGAGCATATGGTTTTCCCAAAATTCAGGACTGCGAGTGTGTTGGGGTCACAGTCACCTTGCTGGTTGTAACCAAGGTTGGCGGAAGCCAGAGTGGGGCTGTAGCGAGGCTGTTGGGGTCAGAATAGCTAAACCAGGGCTAGCTGCATAGCACGCTGACACTCAGGGAGTAACCTGCATGCTTGCACAGTGGTTGTAAGTGTCCCACACTGGAAGCTACAGCAGCAAAGCACTGTAATGGCACCCAGGGTTGCGGGGCAAGTGGAAACACAGCCCCTTACTGGTCTGGATTGTATCCTAAACCCTGTCACAAGAATATAGTATTTTTCCTACCACACAGATGTTGTCAGGTTAACAAATATATTAACATTCGTAAAGTGCTTGTAGATCATTAGATGGCAGGTGCTATTTAAGTACAATAAATCATTTCTTTGTGTATCTCCACTTCCTCCTCTGCAGAGACGCAGTAAGGAGGAAACTTGTCATTCTTCCTTTTATTAGTGAATGCAGCTGGGAGCTAAATACACTGGTGACTCTGACTAACTGATTTGCTAGTGTTTATGCACGTTGTAAGCAAGGAACACTAAATCAGAGCATAAACAAATCTTAGGTTAAACCCTAGCACATAATAAAAACTATGTTCTTGCAATTAGCAGTTCCCAATTTTATTTTCCCCGTTTAATTTTCAAATAATTCCTATACTAAAACATAACAGCAGATTGCACAGAGAGAAAATACTGAAATGGTTATTTTCCCCAAATTTAGAAACCATCTGTTTTGAAGTTTTATTTGGCAAAGCAAATTACAGGATTCACAGACCATCTAACTCTTAAATACATACAAAATATCCTTTTCCTAGTTTCTAAGAAGAATGTATTTAGATAAGTTATTCTGCATAATACGTCCAATTTATCCCTTTTCTATTAACTCCGGCATCTGTTTTGCTGCTGCTTTGTGTAACAATCGCATCAAGGGTGCTCACAAAGGTTAATGCAGACAATAGACTGGCAGTACTTTGAAGTGTAAAGAAACAGAGCTACCATTTCACTTGCATCTTAAAGGTCAACAAAATATAAGCTAATTCACTTCTCTTATACAGACACAAGAACAGGCTCATAAGATATGCACAGGCAAGTTTATTTTCAATACGGCAATGACACAGTGAAAGTAAGTTAGATTTCAGCACTGTAGCTAAACTGATGTCAAGAAACAGAGCATATAGAGCAAATACGTATAGAGCTGTAACAATTCTATGGTTGTCTTTGGTAATATTCTGTTATTAAAGTTTCTAGTGAATAGTTTATGTACAAAGAAAAGTTATCTTGCCATTAATAACTGAGTTATTTATACAATACCAAGAGCCAATGTTGAATCCAATCTGCTGTAAAACAATCTCTTTCAATTAATCTAGTTACCAAATATTGTTGTATTGATTGTCAAGTAATAGGCAAGTGGCAAATCAAATGAAATTATAGTATAATCCTGATTACATGAGCCCCCATCAGCCAAGCCTCCTTTTCTAAGGAACTGCTTGCTCATCTTGTTCCGTCAGCTTCCAATTATCAAAACACACTTGGTAGTGCTCAAGTGGCTCATATAATGGAAACTCTACTGCATGCTCTCATACAGCCCTAAGCATTGCATTTTACATTTCTTACAGGCCTCACCACTCTTACTGCCTGAATATATTCCAACAAAGCAACACAAAACCTTGGAAAGTAAGGAAAGAAATATAAAATATGAGAGATCACTGAAGAGTGATAAGAGATGGTTGGGTTCTCCTCTTTCTTCCCCCCCTTGAATAATGGATGGGCTGGCTCCCCCAGTATACACAATTTACTGAAGCTCAGCTGGGCTTAAAATCTCCACATGCTATGTCAAACTTTTAATTGTTTCCTTCTCCTGAACCTACTTCCCAGCTCCTCTTGTGTCCATTGTCTGAGACTTATCTTGGTACCAGGCACGTTGACAGCAATGACAAAGTTAATCAATCAATCATGCAACATCCCTGTGCATACCCCAGAATTATATTCTAGATCCCATATGCTGTTTAAAAGTTGTGGTTTGAATTCAAATTTGGTACATCAGCTCATAGGCGCCAACTCCGTGGGTGCTCCGGGGCTGGAGCACCCACAGAAAAAAAAAGTGGGTGTTCAGCACCCACCAGCCATCAATCAACTGTTCAGTGGCACCCGCTGATCAGTCCATTTGATGGCAAGTGGGAGGCACTTGGGAGAAAAAGGGCAGGAAGAGGCGGAGCGAGGGCAGGATGTGCTCGGGGAGGGGCGGAGTGAGGGCAGGAAGAGGTTGAATGAGGGTGGGGTCTTGGGGGAAGGGGCAGAGTGGGAGCTGGGCCTCGGGGTGGAGCCAGGATGGAGAACCCACCCAGAAAAATGAAAGTCGACGTCTGTGCATCAGCTTGTTGCTTACAGGTTCCACCCTTGCTATGGAAGAAACTAGTTACAAGGTTATATAATGGCAAACATATAAAGCCATCATCAATCACTCATCAGTTACAATTACCATTTGCATCCATTTATCTAATCACAGTCTGCAGTAACTGCCATACTTCAGCAGTTCAAAACCACTTTATTTAAAGATGGAAATGTTGAGCATAACTGCAACATAATTATTTTAACATTCTGTGGAGCTCTGTTAACTCATATTTCTGTCCCTTTTCAGGTTTAATATACATTAAAGAAAATGGCATTAATTTACATATACATACCCCCACTCTCTCATAAGCAGTGATATCCATGTGATAAACTGCACTTGGTATGAAACTTCGACCATCTCCTAAGCACTAAGCCCACTAATCCATCTCTGCTGGTACTACTACTATTTCAAACCTCTGTGCTACGTCTAACACGCATCATTTAAAAAACAAAACAAAACAACCCACCATAAAAATATTTCTCACTTTCCCTCAACTGTAGCATCCCTCCCATCCTCCTTTCCCAACTACACTGGCCTGATGTGTAATACTGACCCTTGGAATAGTGACAGCTTAAGTCTGCTGCCTTGCAACCCTGGAAGGCAAGAAATAGAAGCATTTTATCTGTCAATGACTGGGACATTGGGGCAGTCATGCTCGGGTTAAGAGCAGGAGTCAGGCCTACTGGATACAGCAAGAGCTGGTAGTCAGGAAACGGAGCCCAGTTTCAGAGCTGAAATCAGAAGTCAGGACTCAGAGCCAAGGGTCAGCACTAGGCTACCTGGAGCAGGGCAAAGTAGGAGCAAAGCTGGCAAAAGCAAGCACAGAAGCTATCATAGCGATGGGTGAATGCTTTGAGCAGCTGCTGCAGGGCTATGGCTGCTGCAGGGCTTAAGAGCTGGTCTGCTGACTTGTCCAACCAAGGAGGCAACCTACTGCTGCTGTTAGATTGCTCAGAGACTGGCTGTGCTGCAGGCCCTGATTCCTGACATTATCACTGGAAAGGGCAGAGTCCTACTTTTCCAACGACCATGACTCTCTTTGCTAGTTTGCAATAGGATTTTTGCTATACCAAGTAAACAGTGAAACCTTGAAAGTGAAGTGGTTATTCATCTATGTATTTTTCCAGAATAAGCGAACTATGGATGTAATTCAGCTTTCTACCCCAGGATTTTTGTGAACAACTTTATGGGGATTTGTAGGAATCAAAATCCAACTCCCCAGTCAACAGAGAGGCCCACAAGGTTGCACTGCAATTCCCACTTTGTGGCTGCTACACCAACGTAGATAAGTGTCTATATAATGCTGATAGACCCTGGTTGATGGTGGGCAGGATTGAACCTGGGAACCTTTGGACCTAAATGCATGCGCCTCTACTGCATGAGCTAAACACCACATGGCTCTTAAGCAAGGCTGTAACAGATTCATCAATCTCTAGATGGCCTAGGTGCCACTAGAGAAGGACAGAGCACTACATCAAACAAGCATGAGTTACACCTGCTAATTCCTTCATACCCCTGTGCAAGGTATTTGGATGACTAGATCCATGTCTTACACTGGAAAGTTTTAACAACTGACATCAACTGGGTCTTTGATCTTTATACAACAGACCTCATTAAAGTCAATGAGTGTCCTAAGTGCTCTTCATTCAGGGCTAAATGAGAGGAGCAATTAAGCCCCTTTTACAAAATCACAGCTGGAAACAATGGAAGCCATGGCCAAGGCTTGGCAGGCCTGAGCAAGGATAGGAAGAATAAGGGTATGTCTACACAGCAAAAAAACAAACAAACGAAAAAAAAAACACTCACAGCTGGCCTGTGCCACCCAACTCAAGCTCGTGGGGCTTGGGCTTGGGCTTGGGGGCTGTTTCATTGCTCTGTAGACGTTCAGGCCTGGGCCTGAGCTCTGGGACCCCTCCCACCTCACAGGGTTCTACAGCTTGGGACACAACCTGGCAAGGCCCTGAATATTAGCAAACTGTTAGAGCCAAAGGGGAACACGAGTCCCTTCCAGCTCAATGAGATAGCTATATCCTTAGATTCTAATTTAGCATTTATCTGCTATGGTTACGCTTATGATCCATTTTCTGACTGTGCACATTCATGACATATTGTGACCACAGGTGTAATCTGTACTGTGACAAAAAAAACCCCAGAGGATATAAAGTACTATCAGACTGCCTGGCCTATTCTGTAGATGGCACTGTATGTTAAACAATGATCTTTTCCCCTGCCTACCCTACAGATACTGTGAAGCATTATCTAAACACAGTATCTAACACAGCATGAAAAACATGCTTACTTACATCCAAGGGATCATTCCACAATATTAACCTTTAAGCATAACTCTGGAAGGGATCTCGAATTTGTAATTTAATTACCAGATTCCCCTTGGTAGGTCACTTACTTGCACTACTGCCCCAGTGAACCTGCAGGAGGTACTGCATAGAACGATTCCTAACGTCAAATCTTAGATATTTTTAAAAAGGATTATTTCTAATTATAGCAAACATGAAATATGTACTGCACAATGGCTCACATCCGTCCTTTTGAGAATCAAATGGCTGTGCATCACACAGTTAACAACAAGAGCCAGAAAGAAGTGGTGTGAAAACAAGACTGATTGGGGCAGCCGGGAATCATGTAAATCGAAGATTGAGAGAGACAGGAGCAAAAGAACAGCTGATTTTTGAAATGGGACACAATTGTTCAAGATGAATTTAGCTGTGGAGCTGAAGTAATACTGGAGCCATTAAACCACATCCTTCACTCCTTACTCAGACCGAACACTCACTGAAGTCAGTGTCAATTTTGTCTGAGTAAGAGATAAAGGACTGGGACTTTGACTTATAAAGCTGAGGAGGAAAGTTTTAGAACCATGGAGGAAAAGAAGTCCAAACTCTCTCAGGAGTACTTTATTTAGCTCAATAGCTCTTCCACTGGCCTGCTAAGCTGGGTGACCTCGGGCAAGTCATAGCCCATCTGTGCCTCAGTTTCCCCATGGGTAAAATGGGGATAATGATACTGACCTCCTTTGTAAAGTGCTTTGAGATCTACAGATGAAAAGTGCCACATAAGACCTAGGTATTATTATTTTATATAAAAATAGTTAGATAAATTACCGGTAGGTGACACCAAAGAATACGTAGCAAACTTCTTAAGTTTGGCAGAACCAAAAAACTTCTTGTGCACTGCAAGTGGTGTTTCCCAGCAGCTCTTTACATCAATTCTTAAGAAAAAGAAGGAAGAAAACTCTATTTAAAAGATTTGCTCCAGATTTTTGGTATTTTATGCGGTTCTATTATGAAAACTTGATATTTCATTTTAACTACCATTACAAAAATGCATTTTTGTTTTGGCTAGTTTGTCTGCAGGTTAATATTTTGTAGACCCCAGCATATAACATTATGTTAAACTTCTTTTCCATCCCCTCTACAAGGAGTGCTTTTTGCTATGTAGAGTATTTGTGGCATAAAAAGTTTCAACCCCAGTGAACAATCTTATAACCAAATATGAAAATAGACAGTTTGGCCATTTTTAGGTCCCATGAAGGCACAACATGTGGCTGCTGGAAGAAGCAATTTCAAATTTATTATGGGTAATTCTTTAGCTCAGAAATGTTATGTTCTCTTACTTACAAATTGGCAGGTTGGTACTATATCCTATTACTTTTGGCTATTTGAGACAAAATATAATTGATTAGAAACATTTCCATATGTACCAGAGTACATTGTCAACCAAATTGTCATAAGAGAGTGTACTAGATGCTTCAATGGCAGCTGTATCGATAGGATCTTACGGTGAGTTATAGGTCAACAAGCAAGAGAGTTGGGATATGAACAAGCTATGAACAAAATGTTTGAAGAACACTCGTTCACAGTAACCCTAGTCATGGTTTCATACTTTGCCTGGACAATCCAAAGCAAAATTAGGAAGAACTCATGTAAATTATGATTGCCATTCCAGAACACATAATATACGGGTCATGATTTTAAAGTCTGTTATTTTGCCAACTCGCAGAGATAGAAATGGGAGCTTTATAGCATTAGAGAGAGGAGATATTAGGGAGACCCAGCACTCATGGAAACTCCTGAGATTTATAGATTTAAAGTTACTATTACATTTTAGGTTATTTGGGAGGTTATGTCTCTCTCAGGATATGTCTACACAGCATCTAGGAGTGAACCTTCCAGCCCGGGCCCACAGACTCACGTCAGCAGGGTTGACGCTAGTACTCCAAAAATTAGTTGTACAAATGGTGCTTTTATGTTGTGGCTTGGGCTCTCAAGCTTAGAGAGAGGGGTGGGCTTGACAGCCCACACTGCTTCGTAAAACACCATCTACACAGTGAATATTTATGCACATGTTTAACTTTACTCAGTGAGTAATCCCATTGAAGTCCATTGTACTACTCGTGTGCCTCAAGTTAAGTAGGCATGTAAATCTCTTGGCTGGGCCCACACATCATCTGGATTTAGCATCAAGAAGTTCTACATAATTCCCTAAGCCTTCATGATTAAGATGAGTGAGACATTTGCGCACTACTTCAATGAGCATAGAATCAAGCATCTATAAAATATTAATTCTGCAACATATATGGCATATACAAAATACAAGACAATGTGGTAGGATTGAAAAGGTTTTATTTTATAGGTTCCTTACTCATGAATAGTAAAGCTGTTCATAAGTTATGCAGGTCATCCCAAGTTCATGTTATTAAAAACTTTTTAGTCATGCACCATATCACCATGTATGCTGTATATGCCATATACTTCATAGAAAATCTTACAAATATTTAGAGAATTAAAAAATAGTTACTGTTCCTATGACATAATAAAAGAATAAAGTAGCTACAGATAAAGTATGAAGAGCAATCAGTACCTTTTGCTAAGTAATAAAACAAATATAGATTCAAATCTCTAGAGCCTTTCCAAGTTTTACATCTAGATACTAGACAAAAAGTACAATATTTGGAATTGATGTGAGCCTGACTTTTTTAGCGCCTACCATACCATCTAGAACAGCAAATAATGTATTATTGCTATTAAATAGGCTGATGATTGGAAACACACCACCAGTTTATAAAAGAAGATCCTATATTTTAAGTAATTATCAGCCAATTTCAGAGCTACTAAATGCAGTAAAAAAACCCTGAAGGATACTAATTCATTCACACCTCCAAATCAGTTCTTGATTTGACAATACCACAGTGCTAATAAGAGCACAATACAGATTTCTGAGGGAAAAACAGCTTTCTACAATTAATGAGTTCATAACATTTTTCTATAATACATCGTTTTATAAAATGAACATGATTGATTTTTTTCTTTAAAAAAATAAACCCATACCACCATCCCTGATGTAGCACCTCCAACTGATTTGCTTCAAAATTAAGAGCCTTATTTTTGATGAGTGCTCAGATAGCTGATTAGAAAATTGTCTTACAAACACAGTCATTAAACAGTAAGCCAATCAGGAGAGCTACAGTGGTGCTGGAGGCAGGGTGTAAATTATAATAAAGTAATGTGCCACATTGGGGGAACCTAGCGGTGCAATTACGAGACATTTTTTATTGATCGTTAGATTA
This sequence comes from Trachemys scripta elegans, assembly GCF_013100865.1. Classification (NCBI taxonomy): domain Eukaryota; kingdom Metazoa; phylum Chordata; order Testudines; family Emydidae; genus Trachemys; species Trachemys scripta. The sequence continues at coordinate 93,446,021 of NC_048299.1, forward strand.
TAACTGCTACACTCTGGCTTGTACCAGCAATTTATTATATACTATGTGTGTGTGTGTGTGTGTATACACACACACCCCTCTACCTTGATATAACGCTATCCGCTGGAGCCAAAAAATCTTACCGCGTTATAGATGAAACCACGTTATACTGAACTTGCTTTGATCCACCGGAGGCCCACCCCCCCGGAGCACTGCTTTACCGCGTTATATCCGAATTCGTGTTATATCGAGGTATAGGTGTATATATTTTCTATACTGTAGGTGCAGAAAATAGAGAGGAATATGCATTCGCTATCTATTTGCTATATGTCATTTATTTCATCGAGCTATTATCATTATAGATGAAGATGCTTTGACTGGTTTGAAAATGTTTACTGTTTTTATCAGTATTTCCTTATAATAAGTAAATGAAATCTCTTTCCAAACAAAATATTAAGTTTGGTCATTATATACAGACATATATACACATACGCATAATATGTGAGTATGTGTAGATTATCGCTCCCCTCCCCCCCACCCCAAAATGGAAAATACCTTAAAAGAGCATTAAGGTGTCAAAAGCAAGAACTCCAAAGTTGTCTCTGCAACTTTAATATTGCCCTTTGTATGTATGCATTATAACACAGTCTTTAATTACATGATCTCATACTATTTTTTTCACAGGACCCCTGATTCACTCAGTGCATAGGATGGATCTGCTCTGGGGATGAATCTGAGTTATGTAGTGAATGAAGCTTTTATGTGTATGAACCCTGCCGAATTCCATCATGTGGGGTCATAATGACCTCTACATGTGTCAGAAGCACAGTTGGAACCTTCAAATCCACAGCACAGAACTAAAGGAATAACTGACAGCAAGATAAGATTGTCATCCTCTATTTGGACCAGGCACTAAGAGGACTACGTTAACATGAAATAGGTACCTTTTAAAGCGTACTAACAGAGCCTACCTGGGCAATTAGAGAGCAGCACATTAGACAAACCCACTGTTTGGGGAAAAACAGATTTGCCACAATGCTCTATATCTGGAATCTAGGCAGAAAACAGATAATTCCAAATCATACCCATTTTAGTCAAGATTGCTATAGGCTACAGTTAAGTGTCACACTGAATCACATATGAGCATGGACCATATATTTTTCTGTGCATTGTACAAAGCCAAAAGCATGCACGGTATTCAACAGAACATCACCACCAACACCACTGTACCATCACATGGTGGTGAGGGAAAAAGCCTTTACTCTTCTATAGAAATAATTATGGACTGATGGCATAAACCAAAAGAGACCAGAGTGTTGTAGGCACTAGAGCGAGGTGAAATATCGCTGAAAAATGTAATTTGGGAGCAACCAAAACTATTCACAAATTTGTGTGAAGTTTAGCAAATAGTTTTGGCCAAATAAAAAATATTAGATTTTTTTTTGTATTTTGAAAAAGTCAGAATGGTTCATTTTGAATTGTCATTTCGTTTGACCTGAAGGAAAGTTTGTTGGTGTTTCATTTCAGCAAGGGGGGGGGGGAAATAAAATCAGTTTTGGTTTGAAATTCTCCTCCTTCGGTTTCAGCCACCACACTGAAAAATCAATTATTTACTCAGCTCTATTAGGCACCCTTTGGAGGCAAACTGTTTAATCCCACACTGAAGTACCAGAACTCTGGAGTCTCTTTTACTGCTTGACAAAACACACACTTATCCCACTACACTGGTAGCTGGAAATTCTAACTGACAGAATGTGGGAACAGCTACACTAAGACTCAAAATGGAAAGTGAAGGGTGGGAGTAGGGGGGGGTGAAAAAAGAAAGGGCAAAAGAAGAATAAACCAACATAACCAGCACCAGTTGGCACCTTTATTATGACAACTTAGGTGAGGACAAGAGCACAGAGAAGGTAATGTTTCTCAGCAGCCCTGGGATGAAGATAACAACGAATTACACTGATTTTTGCAGTATACAGAATTAAAACATACATTTGCAAATATGCTAATTGGAAGCACATCAATTTTTAAGTGTACAGTCTAATAATTAGCTCTATGCACAGGCAGTTTAAAAACAAATACAATGGGATAAACTATATATTTCTTTAACTTAGTTCATGAGCTAACACATCCCACTTTTAAGTTACAGGAACTTGAACCAGGCATGATTGATTTGTCCTTCTTTCTGTCCTTGCCCTTTTGTGATTCTGCAGAGAACACTAGGAACCAGCAATAACTCACCACATGCCTCAGAGATCTTTTTTGTTTTTGGAAATCTCTCAGCAACATGACATCTCACATTTGTTACGGCTGATTCTGGGCATTTAAATATGCAAACAATTAAAGTATATTTGCAAGGCATATGACAAATGAGCATTTGCACACTGGCCAATTTTTCATTGACTTGCATTCAAGAACACGATTATATTTCAGCTTTGCCTCCACAGTTGTCTAAATGAGTTGATTTCCTAATATTCATGTGGGCAGGTTGACTGATGAGAATGACTTTAGTATAAACTCAAGAGTCTCTCTCCTGGACAAATTCCACTCCCATTATACTGGTATAAATTCATAGTAATGGTTGCAGTCAGTGGAGCCACTCTGGATTTAAAATGGTGTAATGAGAGTAGAATCTGATCCTTTTCCTCTTCCGACATTTCTTCCCCTGCCACACAACAAAAAGCCTTCTAAATTTTTTACACTTCTTACTTGGCCTATTTCTGTTGATTTTTAAGTGATTTTAGTATTTTAAATTAAGTCTTTGATCTATATAAATGAGGTGAAGTACCAGAGCTGGGACTGGAGCTAAACTGGTCTTGAAAGGACATAGAGGAGATGCAAGGGGAAGAAAGATTTCATTCTCCTGAAACCTCTCCTACACCAAATGTCTGAAGAAATGTACCACTGTACGTACTTAACAGTGGAACACAGCAGGATTCAAACATCGGGCAGGCTAATTCAGTCTGGTTTTACTTACAGTTATGTTCCCAAACCATATAAGAGGGGGAAATTTCTTTATTGCAGAAGAGCTGGAACCTTCCCCCAGATTTCAGTGGATGTCTGGATTTGGGGAGGAGATCCAGACTTGAGGTTTGCGCATAGACTCTGCTTTTACCAGGAGGGACCAAAAACCCAGCTCCAATGCCTCCATCACACACTTATGATCCAAATTTTGTGGCTCAGTCACAACTGTAAACATTACTTTTAGGTTTTAAAACTTGCAGCTACCATAAACTGAGCTGAGCACTGCTTCAGTGTGGAACACTTCCTAGTTTTAAAATATTTTATGCATTAGGCAGTGCCCCTGTCATTGCTTTGTTAACTGTTGTTCAGCTTTGACATCAGTCTGCCCGCACTAGGACATCAGCCTCAGTAAGTATATTTCAGCAGGCCTTGTCTTATAATAACTGATCAGCCTCCTTGAAGGCAGACAACAAAATGCTTACAGCTGAGCAGCTAATTTGCTGGCAACAGGCTGACACTGCCCAAAGTGACTGTAGCAGCAGCACTGATTCTGATGCCCAGTGCTAAACAGAATTTTAAAAATAAGGAAACTGGAAGGAAGCAAGGTACTGCCCATAGGAGCTCTGAAAATGTTTCCCAGTTACCGAACTAGAAATATATTTATTTACTAATAGAATAGAAGGGGACTGGATGCTTCAAACTGTTGATTGTGAAGCCTTTCACCTACCGGTCCCTAGTTAAAATCCAGCCCACGCTGGAAATTGCTGCACTCTGACAGCTGTTTGGCAGCCTGTAGAGATGAGTTTCATTTAGTTGTCTCTATCCAATTTTTAGTGGCCAAGTCTCAGTATCATAAAAGCCATCATCACAACCAGGCCCAATCATTTAACACTCTGAGAAGAGGCACCACGGATTAAAGGGGTGTGTTGATTATTTGCCCGCCCTAACTGGAAGGAGGCCCATTGGCAGGGCATGATGGGGAAGCTTGGATTGCTGTGGACCATACTGTATCCGATTTGTGGGAATAAACAGCTCTGCACAGTCTCCACTACTGTTAATTCAGAATATTTCCTGAACAATAAACCCATAAAATAAAAGAGACTAGGGTTACCATACGTCCGGTTTTTCCTGGACACGTCCGGCTTTTCGGCAATCAAACCCCCATCCGGGGGGAATTGCCAAAAAGCCGAACATGTCCGGGAAAATGCCGGCCAGGTACTTCCCCTCCCGCGGCGGCTCTGTTCCTCCCCGGACTCTTTGGCTCTGTTTAAGAGCCGAGCTGCCCGAGCGTTATGGGCTTCAGGCAGCCCCCTTGCCTCCGGACCCCAGCCGCCGGCCGGGCACTTCCCCTCCCGGGCTCTGGCAGCGCAGGGTCCAGAGGCATGGGAGCTGCCCGAAGCCGGTAGC